>NC_085867.1:2528755-2538755 GCF_034702125.1 Engraulis encrasicolus
GCTTCATGGCGAGGACCAGCTGGTGTCTGTGATTGGTCAACGCCTCTCTGTAGTTGCCCTTAGAGAAGAAGGCGGAGCCTAAGTTGCCATGGGCACGGCACTCTCCTGATTGGTCACCTGCGGTGTAAGTAAATAAACATAAAAAAATGTCAATTTGAACAACAAAACAGCGTCGTTGTTTGATCAGTGTTCAATCAATGGACGTGCAGCAGTACGTAGAGCACCTGTTATAGAGTATTAGGGTAACACTTTATTTTAGGGATACATCTATTAGCACTAATACAATGTTAATGCCTGCATAAGTAACTTGTAAGGCATGTACTAAGCAAACGCTAAGGCCTACTAGGTCCTTACTAAGGTGAAATTGGTAATAAATCCCTTATTGTGCATGAACAAGACATTTGCGAATACATGCCTAACAAATGTTTGATTTTGCTTTGTACATGCCTTACAAGTTATACAGGCACATTGTACTGTATGTATTAGTGCTAATAGATGTATCGCTAAAATAAAGTGCTACCAGTATTAGCAGGCGAGATTTAGAGTAAATCCATCCGTCAGTTCAAAGGTTATCGCGTCATCGTCATTTCTTTTCAACTGCTCACACACAAAACATGTTACAGAATCTATGTTACTAGTAAACACTAATGCTCAGATTTCACAACTACCTGCCAATTTTGGAAACCACACCGTAGTTCTCACAAAATTCTGTGCCTGTACACACAAGTTTTACGTAATATCATTGGATCTATGTGTGGTGTGAGGCAAGCGTGAACCTGTTTTGCGTTATTGTGAGTCGTGCGGCAGTCATGAAATTACATTGTGTGTAAGCAACTGAAATAAATATGTAATGGAGTTCGGTAACACTTTATTTTAGGGACACATGTATTAGCACTAATACATAAAATATTAATGCATGTGTAAGTAACTTGTAAGGCATGTACTAAGCAAAATAAGACAGTTGTTAAGCATGTATTCACAAATGTCTTGTTCATGCACAATAAGGGATTTATTACCAATATAACCTTAGTAAGGACCTAGTAGACCTAGATTTCTATTTATGTGTAAGCAGTAAGGGCCAGAATACAATGTGTATAAGCTCCTGGTACACTGTGTGAACAAACCCTGAACAGTGTGAAAACAGATGTGGAATAAGGGTCCCTATTCTAAAGTGATGCATTGCTCAGCCCAGATGGCTTAGGGCCCCCGAACTACCTAGGGCCCCCACTCTACGTCCCCCCCGGGAAGCAAAGTGTAAGAACATTTCAGATATTACATTAGTCTCAGTAGGTATGAAGATCTCACTTATTCTACTCATTATGTTAATGTGTAATTGGAAGCATTATATAGCAAGGATTGGACGTAAAGTTATCAATGACGGTGGGTGGTGAGATGTCATTTTTTCATACACCAATTAATTGTAAAAACCCTGCAATAAATGCAGAATATAACGATGAGTAATAGTTTGGAAGCGAAACTAAGCTATTCCTTTCTGATAAATAAGTTAATGTTTGAGAAACTTAGCTACAAGAAGTGCAGTGCATGATGGGTACGCCCTTAGTCAGAAATGCAATGCATGGCCAATGCAGCAATGATAATATTTCTGTTGTTACGTACATGGCAAATTGTTTGGATAGCAACTAAATTTCACAAGTGAGGGGAGGAGCTAAGGACGTAGGCTCAGAGCTGGGTAGGTTGTCTGTTGGCCTAGATTGCGTACCCATCATGCACTGCACTTCTTGAAGCTAATGTTCTCAAACATTCACTTAATTATCACAAAAGAGTAGTTTAGTTTTGCTTCAAAACTATTATTCTAATGTTCTGCATTTATTTTGGGTTTTTTTTACAATTAAAACTCAGTGGTACATGAAAAAAAATTACATCTCACCAACCCACCGCCATTGACAAGTGTACGTTCAATCCTTGCAATATATAGGCTCTTGTTACCTCCCTTTCATTGATATGAACAAGAGAAAACTAGATGACTCAGCAGAGTAAGTATTAATTATTTGATATACCCTTACACTTTGTAGATCGGGGGGGCTAGGTAGTGCAGGCCTGGATGGTGTGGGGGCCCTAGGACTTTGGTAGTGCAGAGGCCCTGAGCCATCTGGGCTGACCAATGCATCACTTTAGAATAGGGACCCTTATTCTGCATCTGTTTTCACACTGTTCAGGGTTTGTTCACACAGTGTGTCGGGAGCTTATACACATTATATTCTGCCACTTACTACTTACTAATAAATAGAAATATAGGCTTACTGGTCCTTACTAAGGTTATATTAGTAATAAATCCCTAATTGGGCATGAACTAGACATTTGTGAATACATACTTAACAACTGTCTTACTTAGCTTAGTACATGCCTTACAAGTTACTTACACAGGCATTAATATTGTATGTATTAGTGCTAATACATGTGTCCCTAAAATAAAGTGTTACCTGGAGTTCCTCCATAATTTAATGAATTCATAAATCAATTTCAGTGTTAGCACACAGGATTTGGTGAAAATCTGTCCACCCGTTCAAAAGTTATCACGACAACCAGAGATGTCAAAAGAAAAAGCAGAAGTGAAAATCAAAAACACAGTTTCGTTCAAACATTGGTGACTTCACCAATTAACCAGTAGCGTGTGTCTTAAGGCCTCCGCACATTGGCTCCGACAAAGTGCAGAGCACTTCTCTGCAAAAGTTCGATTGCATTGTTTTCAATAGAACTCCGCACACTGGCACCAATGTCCGCAAAAGTTAGATTGCATTGTTTTCAATAGAACTCCGCACACTGGCACCAATGTCCGTGGACATCGACTGACAATTAGAGACGAGCAGGGCCGGATTAACATGGCCCGGGGCCCCTAAGCTACAGGTTGCTATGGGGCCCCTAGGCTACAGGTTGCTGTGGGGCCCCCCAGAAGGCGAATGTCGTGAAAAATGTATGTAGATGGTGTCATAATTATGAGCTAGAAATTCAGGATAACATGTCTGCCAACTGTTCTCAACACGGTGGATCCATTTTTCAATATTGCATCTTGTCCCAATTCTGCAATTTTTCCACTTTTGGGCAGTCAGGGGGCCCCTGGCAGGTGGGGGCCCCTAGGCTGTAGCCATATCTAGCCTGTGCATTAATCCTGGCCTGGAGACGAGTTCTATTTTGCCGGAGCTGCCCAGTGACTCTCCGTTCTCTGCGGTGGTGAAATTGTGTGCCGGGGTCGGAATTGTGTCGGAAAGTGCGAAAGTGCTCCGCAGTGCTGCCGGAGTCGATGTGCGGAGGCCCTTACTGTAGGACGATCAGCTGATTCTGTGATTCTGCGCTGGCTGGATGAAATTTGTGGAGGGTTCCTTTTAAACATTTTGTGTTTTTCAGTACCAACACAGTCTATGTACCTCATTAGGTGTCGTGTAATAATTGATGTTAATGTTGTACTGGTTACACCATGCATTTACTTATACTTTTACTTTTGACACAACATGAACTCACAGAATTCTGTGATATTATCACAGACCCCTGGGACATAAAATCTGTGGCAGTTCCACGGATTTCGGGGGTCACGGATGTGCTCTCTATATATTCCTTCAACTCTATGTTACCACAGTCTTATGTTCCAACGAATGTTCTCTCAATATTTTTCAAAGATTTTTTTCTTAATAATATGTATTTACGGACAGGTTAGACTTCTGTGGCCCCAACACAGAATTTTGGCAAAATATGTTAAATTACCACAGATTTTGTGGCACAAGGTGCTGTCTTAATTTCATTCTGTGAATTCTGTGAGATCAGGCTGTTTGGCATCTCTGATTACAACCAAAGGACAGACCCATAGACTCACGTAGGACCGGAGCCATACATTCAGAAGGCGGTGGGACAATGATAAAATCCCCACAATACAGACACAACAGAGACACACACACACAGGCATAACACAAAATAACAAGAGCATGTCAGACAAATCAATAGCACAACATCCAAAATCACATTACAACATGGAAGACAAAATATAAACATATAAATGTGAATGATATAGAAACAAAATATAAACTAAACAATATAATATACATAGCCTATATAAACAGAAAAAAATGTATACTTTTAAAATTACAACATTCTACAGATACTCCAGTCTACACTATGTGACCTTTCATTTTAAGCATGACAACATCCTCCTATTTGCCAGTCTTGAAGTGCAAGAACCGTTTCTGAACCTTAACCTAGTTCTTATCCAAGGTCCTATCCCGGTCATGAGCCTGAACTGTTTATTTCCTGTTTTTAGTTCCAGTGATGCACAAACCAGCTTAAGACAGTTAAAAGTCATGCAAAGCAGCTTTTGCAGGATAATAATTACCATGAGAATGTACACAGTACATAGTTCGCCCTAGATATGTCAAATACTTTATGGATGCAATAACAAGCCTGTATGAATAAAGATGGCATAGAAAGCCCTTGAGAAAGGCACCTACATTGTTGTTGGGAATATTAACATTACCTAGTACCTAAATACCTAACTTTGAATGAAAGTGTAAGGTAAGTGTAATGTAATGTAATTTTTATTTCTATCAAAAAGGTTAGCACATAGATGTACCGAGAAAAATCTGTTGACCAAAAGCTTGGACATCTAACAAAGATTGCAGCCACTTTTGCTTTAAATCAACAATTTCTTTCACGTCTGGCACTTATTTTAATTTAAAGTGATACTGTCCCATTTCTAGAAATACACTTATTTTATACCTCTCCTTGAGTTAAATGATTGGGTTTCACCTTTCTCCTGTTCTTTCAACCGTTCTCTGGGTATGGCAGTGCAAATATAACCTCCATGCTAGCAGTTAACATTGAGTCCTATGAGACCAGCTGGCGGCTAACTGGTCGTAAAGGACTCAATGTTAACTGCTAGCTTGGACATTATCACTTTGTTTGGGACAGTATCACTTTAAGTGCGGTGTAATCCGATGGTGCCAATATAATACAATGTAAAAGGTTAGTCGAGTTTTTCTCTTGCCTTCATTACATCACTTTGAATGAAAGCTTAAGCTAAGTGTAATGTCATGTGAGTGTAATGTAATGTAAAATCTATCTAGCTATCGATCGATCGATCGATCGACCGACCGACCGACCGACCGACCGACCGATCTATCTATCTATCTATCTATCTATCTATCTATCTATCTATCTATCTATCTATCTATCTATCTATCTATCTATCTATCTATCTATCTATCCATCCATCCATCCATCCATCCATCCATCCATCCATCCATCCATCCATCCATCCATCCATCCATCCATCCATCCATCCATCCATCCATCCATCTAAGTGATCCTACTTCCCAAGGTGGGGTCACCTCATCTTACCTAAGGTCTTGGCCACCTCAAGGCCAGGGTGGGGTCACCTCATCTTACCTAAGGTCTTGGTCCCCTCATCTCACCTAAGGTCTTGGCCACCTCAAGGTCAGGGTGGGGTCACCTCATCTTATCTAAGGTCTTGGCCACCTCAAGGTCAGGGTGGGGTCACCTCATCTCACCTAAGGTCTTGGTCACCTCATCTCACCTAAGGTCTTGGCCACCTCATCTTACCTAAGGTCTTGGCCAGGGGGCGCCACCTCATCTTACCTAAGGTCTTGGTCACCTGTCACCTCATCTTACCTAAGGTCTTGGTCACCTGTCACCTCATCTTACCTAAGGTCTTGGTCACCTGTCACCTCATCTTACCTAAGGTCTTGGTCAGGGTGGGGTCTTGGTCACCTCATCTTACCTAAGGTCTTGGCCACCTCCAGGGGGCGCCACCTCATCTTACCTAAGGTCTTGGTCAGGGTGGGGTCTTGGTCACCTCATCTTAGCCACCTCCAGGGGGCGCCACCTCATCTTACCTAAGGTCTTGGCCACCTCCAGGGGGCGCCACCTCATCTTACCTAAGGTCTTGGCCACCTCATCTTACCTAAGGTCTTGGCCACCTCATCTTACCTAAGGTCTTGGTCAGGGTGGGGTCTTGGCCACCTCATCTTACCTAAGGTCTTGGTCAGGGTGGGGTCTTGGCCACCTCNTCTTAGCCACCGCCAGGGGGCGCCACCTCGTCTTACCTAAGGTCTTGGCCAGGGGGCGCCACCTCATCTTACCTAAGGTCTTGGCCACCTCATCTTACCTAAGGTCTTGGTCAGGGTGGGGTCTTGGCCACCTCATCTTACCTAAGGTCTTGGTCAGGGTGGGGTCTTGGCCACCTCATCTTACCTAAGGTCTTGGCCACCTCCAGGGGGCGCCACCTCATCTTACCTAAGGTCTTGGCCACCTCCAGGGGGCGCCACCTCATCTTACCTAAGGTCTTGGCCACCTCATCTTACCTAAGGTCTTGGCCACCTCATCTTACCTAAGGTCTTGGTCAGGGTGGGGTCTTGGTCACCTCATCTTACCTAAGGTCTTGGCCACCTCCAGGGGGCGCCACCTCATCTTACCTAAGGTCTTGGCCACCTCCAGGGGGCGCCACCTCTTCTTACCTAAGGTCTTGGCCACCTCCAGGGGGCGCCACCTCTTCTTACCTAAGGTCTTGGCCACCTCCAGGGGGCGTCACCTCATCTTACCTAAGGTCTTGGTCACCTCATCTTACCTAAGGTCTTGGTCACCTGTCACCTCATCTTACCTAAGGTCTTGGTCAGGGTGGGGTCTTGGTCACCTCATCTTACCTAAGGTCTTGGCCACCTCCAGGGGGCGCCACCTCATCTTACCTAAGGTCTTGGCCACCTCCAGGGGGCGCCACCTCATCTTACCTAAGGTCTTGGCCACCTCATCTTACCTAAGGTCTTGGCCACCTCCAGGGGGCGCCACCTCATCTTACCTAAGGTCTTGGCCACCTCCAGGGGGCGCCACCTCTTCTTACCTAAGGTCTTGGCCACCTCCAGGGGGCGCCACCTCTTCTTACCTAAGGTCTTGGCCACCTCCAGGGGGCGCCACCTCGTCTTACCTAAGGTCTTGGCCACCGGGGCGCCACCTCATCTTACCTAAGGTCTTGGCCACCTCAAGGTCAGGGGGCGCCACCTCATCTTACCTAAGGTCTTGGCCACCTCAAGGTCAGGGGGCGCCACCTCATCTTACCTAAGGTCTTGGCCACCTCCAGGGGGCGCCACCTCATCTTACCTAAGGTCTTGGCCACCTCCAGGGGGCGCCACCTCATCTTACCTAAGGTCTTGGCCACCTCCAGGTCCTGCTGCATGTAGGCGATGCTCTTCTCCGTGTTGCCGAGCGACCAGTAGGCGGAGCTGAGGGAGGAGAAGACGGAGCCGCGCAGCTTGAGGCTGCAGGTGCCGATCTTCAGCGCTGCCTCCAGGACCACCACCGAGGCGCCGTGGTGGGCGGCGCCCAGCAGCTCCTGGCCAATCACGGACACCACCACGAAGGGGCTCTTATCCAGCTTCATCTTCTGCAGCTGCTGATAGGTGGGCTCCAGGGATTCTGGAACATGATATCGGAACAGAGACATCGGAAAACCATGGTTACTCTAAATCAGTGGTTCTCCACCTTTTTTTGTGAACAAACAAACCCCTTGGACCCCTCACACGTACAATATAAACTGGACTAGTGTCTCCCAATGGCAACTACGTAAGCACCGCCCTCGCTCAGCAGTATCCTTCTCAATGCCCCTCGAGGGCTCCCTGATGCCCCCCTGGAGGGCCCTAGAGCCCCCGTTGAGAAACACTCCTCTAAATTCATGCTGCTACCATCGGAAGGTGTGTCTGACACAATGGAGGTCCTCTTTTCGTGTGCACACGGCCAAATTGACTGACGTAGCAGCTGCAACCGTCAAAGTTGGAATTTCTGAACTTTTTGTGAAGGCAACAGACGCGACGGTCCCGACTATTAAGGGGTGTAAATAATAGTCAATGGGATCTGTCTTCAGAGAAGACCAGTCGGAACGCAGCTTTAGGTACAGTAGGTGGACTTTGGATCAGAGGGTTGAAGGCTTGATTCCCACCCATAACAGTATGGTAGAATGTGTGTCCCTACGCCTTCATCCATGACTGCTCTCTTTAAACGAGGGAACCTAGCCTCACATTGCTCCAGGGACTGTAACCAATTCCTAGTAATGATTTTAAGTCGCTTTGGAAAAAAAAGCATCAGCTAACGGAGCTAAGTGAAATACAATTTTATCAAAGTTAAAAGAAAAGTAAATGGATAGATTGGCTTCAGGCATTCTAGAATATGAGATGGAACACCGGAAAACAATGATGAAAGACAGGATAATGGACTGCCTTCATATTAAACGAGTTGCTTTCAAGTGCTTTACTTTGAAAACTCATTCACTGGTGGTGAATCCTGTGAATCCATTCACTGGTTGTGAATCCTTGTAAGCATGGGTGCCGCGAGGGGGGGAAAGGCGTTGCAGATTCTTAGGGCCCGACAGCACTGACAGGGGCCCAAAATATGAATCTTTCATGGTGCCCAACATTTTTAGCGGCGCCCCTGCTAGTGAGACATCAATGAGCAGCATGAGCATTCAGCAGCTCCTAGATTGCATTTGGTCCCAGAATACTCTCTAAGTGTGGAATTAACACTGCATATAGGGCTCAGTGTCTTGCTCAAAGAGCACGTTGACCTCGTAGTAAGCATAACCGCACGAATAGACCAAGCGCGATGCGATTCAAGCGACAGAGCGATACACGCGATTGAAGCGACTACATTGTGTCTGCTACCAGCAGAAGGTAAAGCATTCAAACATTCCCATTGGCTGTGGTCACTGACCTCTATACAGTCATTGGCTGTCGCGGCTTGTCGCCGAACCGCGTCATAGAAAGTTGAAAAGATTTCAACTTCAAACTGTCGCGCTCGTCGGGCAAATCGCTCTAGTCTCCAGAATCGCTTTTGGCGCGCGACTCAATACAAAGTCAATTACTTCCGTCGCTCGACTCGCTCTTGTCGCGGTAGGTGTATTTGTGCGGTAAGGTGGATTCACACCAGCAATCAAAGGGGGCGGGGGCACATTATCTATGTCATGTAATGTGCAACAGTAACTTAATCTTGCTAGCCAAACACACACTCACTACTGGGTCAAAGTGGCTAGTAAGTTGGTCTTTTCTACTAGCCCAACTGAAAATTCCACCAGCATTTGGCCGGTTGGCTGGTGTTGATTTAGAGCCATGCTTACAACCACATGAGGAAGTTCAGAGAGAGGGCAAATGTTAAACTCCTTAAAACAAACTGAAAGAATTAAATGACTTAATTTGCACCCTCTCTCTATGAGACAGACATAGTGGTGTTCTGCCAGCCTGGCTAACCGGAAATCTAATAAAAGCACTTGGGATAAGCAAGCACGGCACACACACACACACAAACACACACACACAAACACACACACACACACACACACGCACACGCGCACACACACACACACACACACACACACAAGAAGTGTCACCCAAAGTGGCAATATATGTAGGATTGTCACTGCACAGTGCACATACACGACAGTATAATACTAATACGTACGGCGTAGGGGTGACTTCATGGCTGCCTCCACCATGCCGAGGAGCAGCTGGAGGCTCTTGGGGTCCTGGGCCAACCCCGAGGCAAACGCGGCCAAGGCATCCGCATGGCGCCCGAGGTACTGCAGAGCCACGCCCTGACGGAAGTATGCCTGAGCAAGAGAGACAGAGAGAGAGAGAGGGAGAGAGAGAGAGACACGTGTGAATATATCATAACAATATATTGTATTTCATAATCGTATCATTGTATTTTGCATGAGTCACTGTCATCATCGTCATCATCATCGTCATCGTCATCATCAAAACCATCTTCTTCCTCCTCCTCCTCCTCCTCCTCATCATCATCAAAGCAGCAGCTACGTATGAGCTATGAGTTTCATTACTTGGACTGAGTGAATGTTATACCCCATGCCTGTACCATACTGTGCTCCTGAGGGCAGACCAGAAGGGAAACTGAGGATGTAGTATTTAGCTCTCTTCCTCTAAACTCAGGTTTTCCCCAGCACTTTATTGCTAAGGCAGCCACTTTGACAAGAAGACAC
>NC_085867.1:2551255-2561255 GCF_034702125.1 Engraulis encrasicolus
AGGATGGATCTCCTCTGGTTCTCGGGACGAGAACCGATTGGTCGGGGAGGGTGTCACGGGGGTGACTTTGAGTGAGGACTTTGTAAATTAGAATGGGGAAGTAAACATTGGGAAAACACGATTATGGGGTCAATTAAAGTAAACGGCTACAGGTGGGAATAGGAAATGGGTGTGGTAGGTGATTGGCGACTTTGGGTTGGGGGAGTGTTTATATGCGGAGACGCGAAGTTGGACGGGAGCGCGGAGGGAGAGGGAGAGCAGCCACGAGAGAAGAGGGGGGCCTCGGAGGAGAGATGCGGCCGTGCCAGAGGCACAGGTGTAGAGGTGGAGAGAACGTTCAACTCCGGTGGCCGGAGAAGAGGACCAGGCCGGAAGAAGACACTGGTGATCCTATGGATCTGCGTGCAGACGGCTCAGCAGCTCGACGGAGGGAGCGCGACTGGCATTGTGCCTGGTGTGAAAGTCCGCGACCAGAGCTAGAGTGGAAGTGCTGCTTCGGAGGACGACCGGGGGGTTAGGACGCTCCCCCCGTCCAAAAGTTAAGTGTCTGCCTGGTACCCCGCACTATGTTAGAAATTCACCTCCTGTCCGTGCGCGCCATCGCCGCATTCTCTCTCTCTTGCTCTCGCCCCTCCCTCTCTCTCTCTCTCTCCAAACCCAGCAGTTGTACTTGGACTCACGTTTAATATCGCTGGCCTACCCAGGTGAATCGCAGCACACATTGTTTGCAGTGAGCTGTGCCGTGTGCGAGTGCTGTGTAACTTCACCCCTAATGTTTAACCTAGACTAGCGATTGCAGTGTTGTAAATCACGTATGGAATAAATGTAGCGATTACCTGCGTAGCCTACTTAATTATGGAAGTGAGTGTCATTTGGACTGCCTATGGAAACAAGCCTACTGTCACCAAGCTCTTCCTGTCTCCCCAGCCTCGCAATGGATGGACACCTGGCCACCGCTCCTCCGCCTCCTTTGGAACTGATGACTGTGGGGGGGGGGGATCTCTAAGGAATGGGTTTGGGATTTCAGACTTTTATAGACTTGGGGTGCCCCGGGACTCTTTTAGATTTCTGTTAGTTAATAAATATTATTTTAAAACTCAATCTTTGTGTATTGGCGTATTTGTGGTGCACAGTGTACTCTCCAGGGTATTTGGTAACAAGGAGAGGTGTCGCTAGAAAATGCGCACTTTCTCACCTGCGACATGTGCACGCGCATGTGTGCGTGTGTGTTTGTGTACATGTGTGTGTGTTTGTTTTTTGCGTCCCTTATTTTCTTAGCAGGTGTGTAACAGAGAGGGCTGTGCAAGTGTGTGTGTGTGTGTGTCTGCGTGTGTGTGTGTGTGCGTGTGTGTGTGTGTGTGTGTGTGTGTGTGTGTGTGTGTGTGTGTGTGTGTGTGTGTGTGTGTGTCTGCACGTGTCTGTGTGTGTGTGTGTGTGGGCTGTGTGTCACTCATTTTCTTGGCAGGTGTGTGTGTGAGAGGGTTGTAATCTGCTGAGGTGGTAACCACTAGGATACTAACCACTACACTTGTCACTATAATAACTCTTACGCCTCAGAAAACACACACACACACACACACACACACACACACACACACACACACACACACACACATACACACACAAGCACACACACACACACACCTTTTCATTCCTACCTTTCATTTAATCGCACACACACACTGATTGCCATTATAATGTGCATCTGACCCCCTGCGTACCCAAATTACAGTGCATGTACTAGTGACTGACACACATGTACACCCACACACACGCGTGCGCGCGCACACACACACACACACACATGCACGCGCGCGCACGCACACAAACACACACACACACACACACGCACGCGCGCACGCACACACACACACACACACACACGTGCATGCACGCACAGACAGACAGACAGACAGACAGACAGACACACATACACACACACACACACGTGCATGCGACACAAACACACACACAACCACAAGGGAGTCAGACGTCACTCGGCTGCTGAGCTAGGGAAACCTGTGCAGTATCACTGTAATCTAATCCAACTCAAAGACTCAGAGACAACAGCTTGCTGCCCTGGCCCAGACGGCTCAATACAGATCACACACACACACACACACACACGCACACACCTACATGTATACCTAAACTTACACACATACACACACACACACCTACAGTATACCTACACTTACACACACACACACACTTATACCTACACTTACACACACACACTTATACCTACACTTACACACACACACCTACAGTATACCTACACTTAGTGTGTGTGTGTGTGTGTGTGTGTGTGTGTGTGTGTGCTCTGTGTGTGTGTGTGTGTGTGTGTGTGTGTGTGTGTGTGTGTGTGTGTGTGTGTGTGTGTGTGTGTGTGTGTCTGTGTGCAGGATGGGGGAATCATGTTAGTAAGCATGCATGCACGCACACACACACACACACACACACACACACACACACAGAGACACACTATGCACACCGTTACTTCCGCAAAAGCTACCTTGCATGTACGCATAAACACATGCCCATGCGCACCAAGTACATACTATAATGTGTTGTGATTAATTTCCTGGACAACAATGGTATGGAAAAGTTTTGTTCAATTTCTGCGATAATAGGAAGCCTGTCCATTTGGAGACGGAGATGTCACATCTATCGATAGAGACTAATGGACTTATTATTCTGATTTTCATCATACTTGCCAATCTGCAGAATATTTCCATTAATGGTTGGATCTGTAATCCTTCCCTGTGTGGTGATCCAAATAAAAGTACTAAACTGTGTGTGACGCCGGCGTGTCAATGTATGTTTGAAAGAGGCATCAGTGCCATTCTCAATATCAACGTGCCTCATATTGCTCTGCTGGTCTCGCTTCCTCGTGAACCCTGCTTTCCCTAGGCCACCCAGCATGCCGCCGAAACGGCCATGACGCATCTCTGAAGTGCATCATCAGCTGTTACGTTACGCACAAACTTGCCTCTCGTTGTCAACAGACTACACCACAACAAACCACAATGCTTCACAAACATTTCGCAGTCCGGATTAGCCTATATAGTCTATTGTTTTTGTCAGGTACAAGTAAAACATCAGAAGCTTAATGGTGAATCTGAAACACATTGTCTCACAGAGATAGAGTGAGATTGAAAGAGGCGCACACAGGTAGGAGAGCTGTAACATTACCCGGGGACATCGCATTGCTTACCTTCTTCCGTGGCTGCCATTTCATCATATTTGAAAGTGAAAAGGGTCAGCATCCGAAAGTCACTCCAACTCTGTTGTTATCTGAAAAGATGTAAATGTATCACGCCGACAACAAGCTCCGGAGGACGCTCAATGACGCCTCGCGCACCCTGACTTCCAGTGCAGCATGGAATGCTCTGCGCGAGGACGCAAGCTGCAGTCAACCGGAGAGGGGACGGCGGAACAGTGCTGCCGTCTCCCCTTTCCTCCTCTGAACACCGCAGAAAAAGTTTTTGTCCCGCATTGTTCAGCCAGAAATGAAAGGTGAAACCGAAAAATCGAACGACATGAGGGGTAAGTAACGGAGAATGGCCCGTATTGTGTGCCCGGGAATAACTTTCCCCTGTTCCGAATGTTATGTCCAGATAAAAATGTTAAGACGCAGCCTTTGTATGCTAACCAAAAACAGTTGTGATACAGACGAGGCAACAGTACAACTTTTGCATTCCGAAGAACAGCGAAGTCCTTTCAAATTCCAAAGAGACAACGTAATTCCATCCACCACATCTCACCGTGGGCGGCAGAGAAACGCAACCCTTCGACCGTTGAATAAGAGGAGCGTTGCCGATACCCAAATAAACATCCCACAGTAACGTCTTTAGAAGTTATGGCTGATCATGGACATACGTTGGCTACACATCGGTCTCGAGAGCTCAGAACTAATGGCTTTCTTAACGGCTCATGTTGCGTTCTGAGGAGATGTGGAGAAGGGGAGAGAGCGCGAGGCTGTCTGCGCCGCTTCTGGGTCATAGAGCCCTTGTTGCTTTCCCCTTCTCTTGTTCTCTACTCTCCGAGTAAAAACAATTTCCCAGTAGGCCTAACTGCTACATATAGGCTAAAAACTGAAAATACTGAGAGGTGGGCTACTACAAAGTGGGGCGGCGGATTCACAAACACTTCTCAAGCATCAAAGACTGGGTTGATTGACTGACAGTGTCGCTCAGCGTCTTAGGACAAGGGAGAGAGATAGCCTGAAACCAGACTCCCGCCAGCAGGACAGAGAGTGAGGCACCACCGCGGACCGGAGGCTCGTGTTTCCAGCCAGGTTTTGCAGTGCAGGCAGTCTCAGCCTGTGCCCTGGTGAGGATGATGTCGAATGGGGTTGTCTGAGGTGCAGCATGGCTAGGGTGACCAGATTTTTTAGTCTAAAACCGGGACACTTCGCCACATGACTTTAAGACAATATTTGGCAGGCGGGTCTGGGGGTCCTCCCCATGGAAAAAAAGATGTTTTTAGATGCAATTTCCTGCATTCTAATCAATTTTAGGGGGAGGAATGACAAATCGCAACTGACTCCTTCAGACTTTCTATACAAGCACTGGCTACCATTAACTGTGGCAGGTAAACATGTCATCTTTTCAACAGGCCTATATTTACCCTGATAGACATGTAGCGCAATGTAGTCGGTGGCCAAAACCGGGACATATTTGTGTCCCGACAGAGTTTGCTCGGGACCTGGGACACACAACTCCAAACCGGGACTATCCCGGTTAAACCGGGACGTCTGGTCACCCTAAGCATGGCTAATCGCTGCAATTGCCTTTGTCATATCTTCTTTCATTGATTGGCTACCAACAGGTGTTGCTGAGGACGCACAATTGGAGTTGGACCCCAACCGAGCTTGAGCAAACACGCTAATGTGATTCTAAGTGAATTGAGGCAAAGAGGTAATTCAATTATTTATTATTTACTGTGCTGTCTAATGGTTCATAAATAAAGATTAGGCAGTGGGAGTGATTTATTATGAAGAAAATGGTGCTTTCTCTTGATAATCTTCAGTGAGGCAAACACCGAAACACCACTTGCACAAGCACAATCAATTTTTTTTTTTTTTTACGTAAAAGTAGGTAGGCATTTGGTAACAGCTTAAACATAGGCCTAGGCCTACTACTCAATCCTACATCCAAAGCAAATCCTCAGGGTCACAGGGTGTCTAGCCAAAAAAATGTTCCTGTTTCCATGGAGATCAACGTCAAGGTGACCAACATGTACCTGGAATCCCACCTTGTTATTGGACTGACTCACCTGTGCTCAGTTACCCACACATTGCCCTAGTGCACCACCCCATTACACAAGCTCTCACACTTCAACACATCAACTAATCTGCTCCTTTCCCCTCACACGCACGCACACACACACACACACACACACACACACACACACACACACACACACACACGGTCACACACACACACAAAGTGAACCCTTTGAGGAATTATGGAGTTATGGAATTATGACACACAGTGTGTGTGTGTGTGTGCGTGTGTGTGTGTGTGTGTGTGTGCGTGTTTGTTTGACACGGTGGGGATTAGTGTTAGCTATATACAAAGAATGCCTCACAATAACAAGAACAGCCACAAACTGACCATGAATAGGTGCTGGTTTTACACTGATCAATTCTAATCATTCAGCTTTTCTTCGAAAGTCAAATCTGCCAATTGATTTCCTTTCAGTGTGCATCTTTTTACTAGCCTGGTACTGACCATCCCATAATACTACAACTTCATTTCGTATTTGAAGTATTGGTATTGGGTATTGGGATGGTCGCTACCAGGCAATCTTTTTGGCGCCCAGGGGAACCAGGAAGACGGCACTGACTGCACTGTGGGGGGCAGCCATTACACAGACTATTGTGGCACTGTGCTATTAGCCTGCTGTTACAGCACTGTGGTTGTATGTACATGTGTGTGCGCAGGGAAGCTGACAGGGGGGGGCACAAAGGGGTCGGTTGTCCCGGGCCCAAGGGGGGGTTGGGGGTGGGCTTGTGTGTGTCTCTCTCTCTCTCTCTATATCTCTCTCTCAATCTCACTCCGTCTCCCTTTCACACTGTTCTCGTTCTGTTCCACTATCTTTTCTCTTACTTTCTCTCTGTCTTTCTCTCTGTCATTCTCTCTCTCTTCTCTCTCTCTCTCTCTCTCTCTCTCTCTCTCTCTCTCTCTCTGTCTCTCGTATTGAAAACTTCCCTCAGGACACTTTTGACCAATTCCGGGGCAAAAATTATCTGAGAGCCCCTCCCCCTTCTCAGTACTATACAGTACATAAAGTACAATATAATGGGGACCCAATTCTGGGCCTCCCCTCTCTCCCTGGGCAACCGACCCGTTTGTCCCGCACTATTGGCGGGTCTGGCTGAGCAGAGGCCTTAAGGAAGCTGTCAAAAGGGGAGAAAAGAAATTGTGTTAGCTGCCATCCTGAATTAGCAGTTACCATGGCCACCTCGGGGTGTGCCGAGTTCTAAAGGCTAAATTAGGTTAATGATTAAGGCACCCCGACTCTTCTACACACACGCGCGCGCGCACACACACGCACACGCACACGCACACACACACACACACTCAAACGCACATGTGTGCGCACACAGAGACACACACACATGCACACACACACACACACTCACACACACACACACACTACTCCTCCAAGATTGGCCTCAGGAGCTATCTAGACAGTACACTGGCATCAGAACCAACTGGTTGTCAGGGAGATGCAGAACAGAACTCTTGTACTGTGTTCTGATCCGCCTGAAGGGAAGCAGAGTTTGCCTTCTATAAATGGAGCACACTGGCAATGATATGAGGACTCTTCAGCACCACAGTATTCCACAGTATTCTTCAGCATTCACAGTATGTGTGCTGTTTATGTTTTGCTTCATTAAAGGGACACTGTGCAGGACATGGTCAAGAAAGGTACTGCAACTATGCTGCTCATTGAAACTGGGCTGCCTATTGCCAAATTTGATCTTTGCATGAAAGTTTACTAAGTAATAAACAAATATTTTCTAGTATGGTCCAATTACAGTCATTTTTGCAGCTAAAAATGACTACTTCTGGATATTCAAAATGGCGGACCATGGAGAAGATCCCCCTTTTCATGTATGAAAAATGCAATTTTTCCAGTCATAATGAGAATTAGAATTTAGAATTTGTTGGTGTTGGTAAGTATTCATGAAAAAGGTAACATTAGTGAATGGACAGCATGAATTCTGGAAATAAACAACTAAAAATCTCACACAGTGTAGGGTGCTACATTTTGTCATAACTGTTAAGACTTGACATCATCTGTGCCTTTACACACATATATTTACATCTAATACCGGTATATGGTACCTAAACTTCCCTCATGGGATCATTAAAATAACTCTGTCTAGAGCTAAGGTACTACACATGTATGATGAAAAAGAAAATGCTCACTCGCCTTGGCCCAAAAAAATTAAGCTTAAATGGAATCATGGATTCACACCATAGTAACGGGCGCGGAGAGTTTGAAAGTGATGACTACCACTGTGCACCTTTGTGGACCTCCCTCCAAATTAGTTTCAGTGTATACAAAAAAGTCTGGAAGTGACACTTATAAACATAGAAGAGAAAAATATCCTCCGCGCTCCTGCCCTTCACCATCTGGTGTGTCACAGGAAAGCACTAGTAGGTGCACACAAATAGGAAAGTCGCCAGAGAATCTTCAGATGTGGATGGTCTACGGTTTTATTGTGCAAGTGCCAAGTGCCAAATGTTAGCAGCCGTTCTCTGTAGCACCTCATGGGCCTGACAGTGAAACACTCCGAAGGCCCGATGATGAATAATTCAGCCGAAGGGAAGCAGAGAAACACAATCTCGAGCCATTGTCAAGCCCTAAACACTGACTGGCTGGCACTCCACAACAGCACAGTGGTGTAGTCTACGTAGAACGCGGGTATACAGAGTTTAAATTTCAGGGATTTCAGTATACCCACTTAAATTGATAGATCCATTATTTTGAATAGCACAAATATATACAGTATACCCACTTCAAAAAATGCTCAAATATACAGTATACCCACCATACAAAAGTAGACTCCACCACTGCACAGTACAGTACACTGAACACCAGAGGAGCACATGAGAGTTTTGTTTGCCTTTATGGGCAGTCGCGGCCTAATGGTTACCCTTAGCGCAGAGCTACAGGTATGTTATAACATTACTAACAACAAAATTGTAACCCCCACATTTTGGGCTTGCATGCCCACGGGGACCTCGGTTTGAGTCCGGCCGGGGTCATTTCCCAATCCCACCCGCCTCTCTGTCCCACTCGCTTCCTGTCACAATCTCACACTGTCCTATAAAATAAAGGCATAAACCCCCCTAAAAATATATTTCAAAAAACATTGTAATGGCTAATATCTGAATCTCTTACTTAAGGCTCTCAATAATGTCATAGCAATGTTGTTGTATTTGAGTATGTTCAGCAAATAGTGAATAGGCCTGCCGACGACCCCATCTGCAGTAAGAGGCTACGGAGATGAGCTTTAGATGAGATGGTTGGAGGTTCGAATCCCATCCTTCCACTCCCTATACGGCACTCCATGGCTGAGGTGCCCTTGAGCAAGGCAAATAACCCCACACTTCTCCAGGGACTGTTACCAATACCCTGTAAATAAAATAACTTAGTCATTTTGGATAACAGTATCAGCTAAGTGCAGTGTAATTATAAACAAGTGTGAAATGTGTTTATAATATGTATGACCTGTTCTGTATAAGCTGATATAACAGTGTCTGCATGTTTTATTTGTGTAATGTGTGTGTGTGTGTGTGTGTGTGTGTGTGTGTGTGTGTGTGTGTGTGTCTGTGTGTGTGTGTGTGCGCGCGCGTGTGTGTGTGTGTGTGTGTTGTGCGTGCATGCCTGCGTGTGCAGAAGCAGGGGTGATGGTGAAAAAAAATCCTGAGCTTGAACTTTTTCCCTTGCTCTAACGACGACAAGATACTGCATAGTGACGTAACGTAGGCCTATTTTGACACATTATTCAAACATTTAATAGCCTATGTATGACCATTATTCAAGCCTGATAGTAGAAGAAAACCCTGAATCTGTAACACTTTCTGAGATGAGAATAACCTAATGGCTAATTATTATCAATGTTTTTATTTTTTGCAAATTCTGTCAAGACTGAAATCAGGCATGGAGCCTGAATACTATCAGGCCTGCAGAAGTGTAACTTTCAAACTTTTCTGCCATATTTTATGTCCAGTCTTAGTTCAGACTCAGCAGGTCATGTGCGTGCACTCTCGCACTTGTGTGTGTGTGTATGTGTGTCTGTGTCTGTGTCTGTGTCTCTGTGTGTGTGCGCCCGTGCGTATGACTGTGTTCATCTTTGTGTACGTGACTGCAGATGCGTATGACAAGCGCGGTAGTTGGTACGGCAAGAATAGAAAAGAACACAGAAAGAAAAGAACAACAGAAATCCTCTTATACACACACACACACAACTGGGGCAGGAATGTGTTGCAAGTGAAGTCAGTGAGTGTACTCAATGTAGCTGGAGTGGCCATAGGGCACACAGGGCATTGGCCCGGTGGACTGGCCATAGGGCACACAGGGCATTGGCCCGGTGGACTGGTCATAGGGCACACAGGGCATTGGCCCGGTGGACTGGCCATAGGGCACACAGGGCATTGGCCCGGTGGACTGGTCATAGGGCACACAGGGCATTGGCCCGGTGGACTGGTCATAGGGCACACAGGGCATTGGCCCGGTGGACTGGTCATAGGGCATACAAGGTATTGGCCCGGTGGACTGTTGATGATTTTGGCCTGGTCCTCCCCTCAATTTAGTGCAGGGGTTCCCAACCTTTTCCAACGTGGGGCCCACTCGAAATTGTCACAAATGTTCGGGGCACACCTCTTACCAAATAAAGAATAAAACTCTCAATAGCAACACACACCAAAATATGATTATAATTCGTAGAAAATAATTTCAAGGCCCACTTGGAATA
>NC_085867.1:2563755-2566255 GCF_034702125.1 Engraulis encrasicolus
GAGGGACGGCGCTTAGTTGCCATTGGGGGGCATTAGTCCATTTCATTTTTTTAAGGCGGGTCGTTGGCAGGATTATGATGAGGTCAAGGGGGCGTCGGTAGACTTATGATGAGGTCAAGGGGGCGTCGGGAGGCTTTTGATGAGGTCAAGGGGGCGTCGGGAGGCTTGTGATGAGGTCAAGGGGGCGTCGGGAGGCTTGTGATGTGGCCAAGGGGGCGTCGGGAGGCTTGTGATGAGGTCAAGGGGGCGTCGGGAGGCTTGTGATGAGGTCAAGGGGGCGTTGGGAGGCTTGTGATCTGTTCAAGGGGGCGTTGGGAGGCTTGTGATCTGTTCAAGGGGGCGTTGGGAGGCTTGTGATCTGTTCAAGGGGGCGTTGGGAGGCTTATGATGTGTTCAAGGGGGCGTTGGGAGGCTTGTGATGAGGTCAAGGGGGCGTTGAGAGGCTTGCAATGAGGTCCAGGGGGCGTTGAGAGGCTTGCAATGAGGTCCAGGGGGCGTTGAGAGGCTTGCAATGAGGTCAAGGGGGCGTTGGGAGGCTTGTGATGTAACCAAGGGGGCGTTGGGAGGCTTGTGATGAGGTCAAGGGGGCGTTGGGAGGCTTGTGATGTGGCCAAGGGGGCGTCGGGAGGCTTGTGATGTGGCCAAGGGGGCGTCGGGAGGCTTGTGATGAGGCCAAGGGGGCGTCGGGAGGCTTGTGATGTGGCCAAGGGGGCGTCGGGAGGCTTGTGATGTGGCCAAGGGGGCGTCGGGAGGCTTGTGATGAGGTCAAGGGGGCGTCGGGAGGCTTGTGATGAGGTCAAGGGGGCGTCGGGAGGCTTGTGATGTGGCCAAGGGGGCGTTTGTTGAAAAATGTTGAGAACCACTGTAGAAGAAAGTACTCTCCTGGCCTTGACTGCGGCTGAAGCGGCTAGGGCACCTTGTTGTTGCGTCGGGGACCCAAGTTCGGTTACAGCCCATAGTCATTTCCCAATCCTCCCCCATCTCAACACTGAAGTTGTAACTGAGGTTCCTCATAGCCCCTTAATGCGCGCCGTACCTCCAGTGGCACACTGTAAGGGGTCTTACACACCAAGGCGGTAAAGCGTCGCGGAACGGCCGCGTTTTTTACCGGCGTCGGTGAAAATACATTGAAACCTATCTGTCCTTACACACCAACCAGCGGTAGTCGGGCGTCAGCGGCGCGGGAGCCGGCTCCGTGCCGCACTGCATTTGGAAAATAGAACTCCAGCGTATTTTTCACGCCGGCAACCGGCGGTGTCTCATTCAAATGAATGGCAAAGTAGCACGCTAGCTTTAGCTGTGGGGAGGGTTTTGAACAGGACTGGCCGCGCACGCCGACGCTGTCAGTGTGCAAGGCAGAGAAAAGCACGCCGCCCAATACTAAGCAGAAAGACCGCGTCCGTCCTGCGACCGTTCCGTTCCGCCTTGGTATGTTTTGGCCCTAATAGTCATTGAAATGTAACTACCATAGCACTACAATACTTTGACACAACACAGGCCGTTTAGTAATACACCACGACTTGGTCATTACCATACTGGTAACAACAAATGTATGAAGCCGCGTCTTAAGGGGTTAAGGAGGCAAATTCAATAGGAGAAAAGATTTTTCAGCTTGACCACCCCTCACTGACATATACTACAAGACAGCGTGCTCCCATAGAGATAAATGGGAAATGGCCATGACAGCGGGCTCCCATAGAAATAAATGGGAAATGGCCATTTTAGTTTTTTTTCTAGTTCCATGGTGTCCCCTCTATTACAGTAAGTGTCAATGCCACCACCAGCACCACCACCCCCAGCAGCAGCATCTCTCCCACCCAGTGCTCCCTGACCCCGCCCACAGGGTGAACCTTGAGCCCTGGCTGTGTGGGCGTCCACATCTTATCTGCCTGGTCCATCAGCAGGAGATGTCTTCATGTGCAAATTTGAATACTTACTGTAGAATTTGATGTTGGTGGTAGGTGGAAGTATTTTTGGAAAAGGTATCATTTCTGAATGGGCAGCATGAATTCTGGAAGTAAATAAATAAACTACTAAAATTATTACACAGTGCATCTTTAATGAAGGAGGCAAGCGATGGTCAGCTGAAGACCTTTCAGCTGACCATCACTACCATCACCACCATCACCACCACCACCACCACCACCACCCCCACCATCACCACCACCACCACCACCACCTCCACCATCACCACCATCACCCCCACCACCACCACCATCACCACCATCACTACCATCACCACCATCTCCACCACCACCACCACCACCATCTCCACCACCATCACCACAACCACCACCACCACCTCCTCCACTACACCACCACCTCCTCCACCACCAGCACCACCACCATCTCCACCACCAGCACCACCACCACCACCACCACCAACACCACCACCACCACCACCAGCATCACCAACACCGACACCATCACCACCCACAGGGTTTCCAGATCAGTTTAATCCAGGGGTTCCCAACCTTTTTCAACTTGGGGCCCACTTGAA
>NC_085867.1:2583755-2606255 GCF_034702125.1 Engraulis encrasicolus
ACACACACCTGTGGCCACAGCACACACACACACACACACACCTGTGGCCACAGCACACACACACACACCTCTGACCAAACACTACTAACAGTCCCGGGTCTCCCCCACTGCTCACCTTGGGCCACTTGGGGCTGAGTAGGCGGGCCTTGACGCACACACACACACACACCAATGAAACAACACACATACACACACACACACACACACACACACACACACACACACACTCACCTTGGGCCACTTGGGGTTGAGGAGGCGGGCCTTGACAGCGTCGTCCAGCGCGGTCTGGTACTGTCCCAGCTTGAGGTGCGCGGCCGAGCGGTTGCTGTACAGGATGCAGTTCTGCGGGTCGGCCCGGAGCGCCTCGCTGTACAGACGCACGGCGCTCCCGAAGTCCCCGCGCTGGCACGCCTCGTTGCTCTGCCGCACCTTCTCCATGAACTCCGCCTTGCTCAGGGCGCGGCCACCGCCACCTGCTGCCGAGGAGGTGGCACTGCTGCCGGTGCCGGTACCAGTGCCGGTGCTGCCGGTGGTGTCGGTTCTGGTGCACGGCAGGGGCAGAGTTGCGGTTGCAGATCCACCACCGCTGCTGCCTTTTCCGGTACCACCAGCACCAGCACCACCAGTGTCCTTCATGGCGTTTGCGGAGGGGCCCCCCCGGCCTCCCAGGGAGCGTGGGGAGAACACGCTGAACTGTTCAGGGGAGACAGAGTAGAGGGCAGATGTTGCATTACATTACATTACATTACATTTACCCAACGCTTTTGTTTAACCCATTTTAGCCTACGCCCTTTTTGGGAAAGGGTTACATTACACTCTAAGAAAATTTCCCTGCAAAATAACGGCAGTTACTGGCAATTATATTTACCTGTAATTCTACTGTTATTTCACACACCAAAATCAAATACAGCTCATTGCTGTTTAATGTATCACAGTATATAACATTTTTTCAGCAGCAATTGAACTGTTAAATAACAGTACTCTACAGAAAAATAACAGTACATTTCAGTTAAAAAGTTGAATTGTACTGTGTGATGACAGGCAAATACTGGGTCATAGTTGTATTCATGAATATGGCCATGGCAACTTCCCACCCCACCCATCATTCTCCATAACTGTGGTACCCTGGCCATGTTACCACCGCACCCTCCCATCGTTCACCATGACTGGAGTGCCTTGAGCATGATACTATAGCGCTATGCTGTATTGAAAAAATGGTTTGCGGTAGTCCTTGGAAAGTGTGGGCATGAATAAAATTTCAGAGTACGCAGTGCTATGTTACAATGATAGTGTGCAAGGTGGGCTTTTTACTGTATCTCTTGATGAGCCAATGATGAATATAGCATTGGTCAGTCTTTAAAAAATTATTTTGCACCAAGTAGCACAGCAAACAAGTAGCACTACAAGCTAGCTCTCAAAGCAATGCCTAATTTGCAGCAGGCACATTATATGCAACAATGCCACAAATGATGCCACATACAGCAAGCTTTCACAAAGAGGAAAGTGTGCAAGCATGTAAGCAAGCTTGTAGGCAAGCTTGTAGGCAAACAAGTGCTATGCTGTGCCATGCAGGCCAGCCAGCAGGCAGGCAAGCAACTGAAGTGTTGATAGTCCAGATTTATATACAGGTGCAAGAGTACCATGTGACCAGAGTCATCAGGCCCTTGGCAGGTGACGCCCGTAATTGAATAATGGCATAACAGCCCTACTCAGGTGAGGCCAGGCACTGATTAGCAGATTGGTTTAGATGGGGCTGCTTGTTGCAAGAGTGTTACAAGTTCTTAAAATGTTTCAGCCATTCACACTTTCATCACTATCAAAATGCATGTGCTACTCACACTTTGCTGCATCAAGC
This sequence comes from Engraulis encrasicolus, assembly GCF_034702125.1. Classification (NCBI taxonomy): domain Eukaryota; kingdom Metazoa; phylum Chordata; class Actinopteri; order Clupeiformes; family Engraulidae; genus Engraulis; species Engraulis encrasicolus. Next base: position 2,585,611 of record NC_085867.1, read on the forward strand.
ACTTTTTAAGTATTGTAGTTTCCTTAGAAATTGTTTCATCATGCTTGATAGTATCAGATAATCTTTAACCAGTCAGAATGACTTCAGTTCTTCAGGTGGTATTGAAGTTTGATGGTGATCACGGACAAGTGGAGGATGAATGGGTTTCAATGGTGCTGCCTAAAATAACTTGTTATTTTCTAGAGATGCACCGGATCCGGTTCCGGTTCCGGATCCGTCAGGATAATAGAGTATTTCACAGGGTCCGGGTCCGGCAGGATCTGAAGCAGTGGATCCGGTATCCGGCATGTTACCTAAAAATCAGGGTCTGGTGCATGTCTAGCCTAGGCTTTTCAGTCTTTCACAACCCCAATCACTGCATGGAGTGAAATCCCTTTGGAAGCGGCTATTGCAGGCAGTGTGGCAATAAGCCAATGAGTCTAAAAAATAGTTTGCGCCAACGTAATAAAAAGGGCCCACGTGTGCGAGTAGACTATATGTTTCAACCCTTTTGTAGGATCCGGTATCCGGTTCCGGATCCGGCAGGATCTTATTCAGTGGATCTGGTATCCGGCAGGATCCTAAAAATCAGGATCCGGTGCATCTCTAGTTTTTTTCACAACGGCGAATACTGCTATTGTGCAGTACTTACTGTTTATGCTCAATATGTGACTCAAAGTAATATTTTCACAGTAGTTGTCTGTTTTTTCGAAAAGCAGTAGAATGCTGTTGCAGAATTGCCGTAAATAAACAGCTATTTGTTACAGTGTACATTACATTACATTGGGCCCTGCCGTGGCCAACCGCTAGGGCACTCACCTACCATGCGGCTGACCCGGGTTTGATTCCCGGCCCGGGTCCTTTACCAACCCCTCCCCATCTCTCTCCCCATTTGCTTCCTGTCTACCTCTCACACTGTCCTATCAAATAAATTCGAAAAAGACCAAAAAGACAAAAAAAACTCTTTACACACAGACCACAGCCCCCTTCTTTATCAGTCTGGTTGAAAGATCTTATGTCCTACCTAAGCTTAGAGAAGGTCAAATTTAGACTTCATGGGGACACAAGTAGATTCTTCATGCACTGGCGTCCTACACAGACTAAAAAACACTCCGATGAGCTTAACAAATTTACTTTCACTTTCTTTTCCACGACAACCTTTCCTTTTTCCTTTTTTGTTGTTGTTGTTTTTTTCCCTGCTAATGTCTGTCTGCCTGTATTTTATGTTTTTACTTTGTGTCTGTGTGTGTGTTTTCTCAGTTTAATTTTATTGTTTGTTTGTCCATTGTTCCTCCTTTTGGTCTGTAGCACTTGCGTGTACCTGTGCACATGTGTGTGTGTGTGTGTGTGTGTGGGGGGGGGGGGGGGGGGAGGGGTGCATTGACGGGTGTTTTGGGTTGGAGCGCAATCAAATGTACAGTTGCTGTTTACATTTGTCTTTCATGGCTTAAAAACAATAGAAAAACCATTGAGCAAAACAAAGGTTGAGAACCCCTGACTCCTGACCCCTGTACAGTGACTTACAAAGGAGGACATAAACAATAGCATACAACACCTGCCAATACAAAGTGTACAGGACATACACAGACAACTGCTAAGTGCATGTTAGGAACATAAATAGATTGTTTGGAATGTTTCATGGTCTTCATGAATAGTTTTATTTAGCATAAGTAAAAAATGTTTTTTAAAAAATCAGGCGTTTAGTAGAGAGAGGAAAATAGGCCAAAGGCCAAATGGACTCCCTTTAATCAGCCCATTAATGTTGACCACTTGCTCCACACTGGATTAGACTTGCCCCTGCACAATGTGGGAACTTTATAGATTGACTGTGTGTTATCGTTAATATCTGTAACGATATTGTATCGAACCGAGAAACCGTGATACACGGAGTCACGATACTGTATCGTGATACAAGACGACAGTATCGTGATACGCTCTTTCAAAGTTTCGTTTCCCATTAGTCAGAAAACAACCTTATGATTTGATGTGATAGTATTTCCAAGCTTGAATGGAGATACATTTCAGAAATCGTGGGGTGTATCGAACCGTAGGTCAAAAATCGTGACACGAACCGAATCGTGAGTCGAGTGTATCGTTATTCACTCAGTAAAACAGGTAGGTGAAGATAATGTAGGCCTATGTATGTATGTGTATAGTGTATGTGAATTTGTGTCTATTCCTGCAGTGTATGTGAATTTGAGTGTGCGTGTGTGTGTGTGTGTGTGTGTGTGTGTGTGTGTGTGTGTGTGTGTGTGTGTGTGTGTGTGTGTGTGTGTGTGTGTGTGTGTGTGTGTGTGTGTGTGTGTGTCTGTATATGTAAATAGGAAAGCAAATGAGACACACACACACACACACAATGTGCATGAGTGTGTTGTACTGTATATGCAAGATAATATATTTGTGTATTTGTGTTGTGCTTTTTTGTGATGATGTTTCTGTATGTCTGCAAACAAACCTCTAAATTAACTTTTTCCGTCCCCAGCCAAACTAGCTAATAGAAGTCCATCTTACCAGACAAACACACACACTCACTAATGGGTCAAAGTGGCTGGTAAGTAAGTTGGTCTTTTCTACCAGCCACACTGAAATTTCACCAGCATGTGGCCGGTTGTTGGCTGGTATTACTGTAATTTAGAGCCTCGTCTGCACATAACACAGAGACCAGAAATGCCTTGAATGAGAAAGCAAAGATAAAGTTGAGAGAGGGAGCCAGTGAAGGAGTAGGCCTAAGGAAGACACAAGGGTGGAAAAGATGAATGAATGAAGAGAATCAGAAAAATGTGAAAGAAAAAAGGAGTGAGATAAAGATAGAAGGGGGGAGAGAGAGAGAGAGAGAGAGAGAGAGAGAGAGAGAGAGAGAGAGAGAGAGAGAGAAAAAGCCTTCTTTTCGTGAGTCCTGTCAGTATTCAGGAGTCCCTCCCCACCACTCCCTTCCCAAAGCATTCTGGGAGCGCACAACCCATAATTACTTCCAGAAAGAGAGGGAGAGAGTCAGAAAAGGAGAGAGAGAGAGAGAGAGAGAGAGAGAGAGAGAGAGAGAGAGAGAGAGAGAGAGAGAGAGGGAGAGAGAGAGAGAAAGGGAGAAGGAACTGGAAGATGAATGTTCAGAACCTGCTGTGCTGTTCCAAAAGAGGAGAGGAAAGAGTGAGAAGGAAAGGAGAGCAGAGCGAAAGTTAGGGTGAGGATTGCAGATTGCACATGGCAGAGAGAGAGAGAGAGAGAGAGAGAGAGAGAGAGAGAGAGAGAGAGAGAGAGAGAGAGAGAAAGAGAGAGAGAGAGAGGTCAGAAAGGGGTGCAGAAAGGGCGAGAGAAAAGACGAAGTGAGGATTGCAGATTGCATATGGCGCAGAGAGAGAGAGAGCGAGAGTGAGAGAGAGAGAGAGAGAGAGAGAGAGAGAGAGAGAGAGAGAGAGAGAGCGAGAGCGAGAGTGAGAGAGAGAGAGAGAGAGAGAGAGAGAGAGAGAGAGGTCAGAAAGGGGTGCAGAGAGGGCGAGAGAAAAGACGGAGTGAGGATTGCAGATTGCACATGGCAGAGAGAGAGAGAGAGAGAGAGAGAGAGAGGGGTCAGAAAGGGGTGCAGAGAGGGCGAGGGAGCAGACGGAGAGGATGATGAAGAGAACCCTGAAATGGTGTACAGCAGATGCAAATGTAGATGCCAATGTCATTTTACATCCACACAGAGCAAAAATGCAGCACTATTCTAAGAATATGTTTCCATTCCTTTCGATTCAACACTTCGAAGCCGTGGCTTACTGGTTAAGGAGATGGGCTTTAGATCAGAGGGTTGCCGGTACGAATCCCATCTTTCCACTCCCTACCGCACTCCATAGCTGAGGTGCCCTTGAGCAAGGCACCTAAACCTATACTACTCAGTAATCAATAGAGTTCTTCAGTAACGCGGAAGCATGTAGTAGATTGTAGTCTTTCATGTTAGCATTTAAGGACTTCCTGGTTCGTATCGGCTTCCGGCCTCCATTGGGAATGAATAGGGGCCAGTTTCAAATAAGCTCAGAGTGCAAGCACGCGCTTAGCGAACCCCCGCAAACTGTCGAGGGTGTTAAAAATAGGCTGTAGGTATGACATGGTTGATCATTTTGTGTCAAACTTCGACATAAATACGATGTTGCGTCCATATGCTAAACCCGGAAACTTTTGGCGACTACAGAAGCGGCGCCTGTATCTAACGTCATGTACGTGCGGACGGAGGGTTGTACCCATGGCAACCAAAGGAAAGCATGTAGTTCGGAAGTTTTAATGATCAGAAAGGGGTTAGCAATATTGAATTAAAATCGTCATGATTTAACATGTGAATACACCAACATGATGATACGATCCGTTCCACTAATGAGAAAGGGATGCGGGGACACGCTAATGTTCGTTGTTGGCGTGCAACTTATATTTTTGCCAAACCTGAATCTCTATGGCGTGTTGCAATGTAAAAAAATCGCCATAGAACCGGAAGTCCAAACGCCGCATACAAGTTGACGTCAACGCTGAAGAACTCTATACCCGGAAAGTAACTGTAAGTCGCTTTGGATGACAAGAGGCAGCTAGGTATAATGTAGGCTTAATGTAATGTCATATACAGGGTACAATTCAACTCTCTAAGTTGCACTCTAAGTAGCATTGATTTAACGTTACGTTGATTGGTATCATAAACGCATTCTCAGAATAATGTTGAATTAGCACTGCATTTTTAACTATGTGAAGCAAATTTCAAGCAGCTGTTGACCAATATCATGAATAACAAATAAAGAGAAGAATAAATGATAAGTAAGGGTTAACGTTCGGCGAGAAGGTCGCTACCGTGGAATAGCAGCACGACAGAGAGAATCTTGTTCTCTCTGAAGTGCTGCTATTCCACAAAGCGACCGACTCGCCGAACGTTAACCCGCTTATTATATGGATATACTTAAATGATTCACACATGGCGGGGACATTTCTTTATTTAATGTTAAGTTTATTATATTTTTTCATGTCAAAAGATTGTTGCTGTGCAAAACAAAAAAGTGCCGTTGCGGAACACCGCTAGGCAACAGGTAGCCTAGACAACAGGTGTTGTCTATCACAGCCGCTGATTAGAGTCTTGTTGAAAAGTCGCTTTAGCAGTGAAAAGTCTTGTTGCCATTGACAGCGGTCTGATATAGACCAACCCGTCCGTTATCTCAAATATCGTCACAACCATATAATAAGTAAGGGTTAACGTTCGTCGAGAAGGTCGCTACCGTGGAATAGCAGCACGACAGAGAGAATCTTTAGACCCCGACGCGGAGCGGAGGGGTCTTGTTCTCTCTGAAGTGCTGCTATTCCACAAAGCGACCGACTCGCCGAAAGTTAACCCGCTTATTATATGGATATACTTAAATGATTCACACATGCGGGGTCATTTCTTTAGACCTATTTAATGTTAAGATTGTTGCTGCGCAAAACAAAACAGTGCCGTTGTGGAACACCGCTAGGCAACAGCTAGGTAGGCTAGCCAGGACAACAGGTGTTGTCTATCACAGCAGCTGATTAGAGTGACAAAAGACCGGACCCCCTGCGGAGTGATATGAAACATTCGCTTTAGCCACTGACTTGTATACAAGCCAGTGGCTTTAGCAGTGAACGTCTTGTTGCCATTGACAGCGGTAGCCAGGACAACGGGTGCTGTCTATCACAGCAGCTGATTAGAGTCTTGATGAAAAGTCGCTTTAGCAGTGAAAAGTCTTGTTGCCATTGACAGCGGTCTGTTATAGACCAACCCGTCCGTTATCGAAAAATAACAGACGTCCGAACGTTGGGGAGCCCCGTTGAAATGAATGGAGCATTCGACAGATGACGTCACAACCATATAATAAGTAAGGGTTAACGTTCGGCGAGAAGGTCGCTACCGTGGAATAGCAGCACGACAGAGAGAATCTTTAGACCCCGACGCGGAGCGGAGGGGTCTTGTTCTCTCTGAAGTGCTGCTATTCCACAAAGCGACCGACTCGCCGAAAGTTAACCCGCTTATTATATGGATATACTTAAATGATTCACACATGGCGGGGACATTTCTTTAGGCCTATTTAATGTTAAGATTGTTGCTGCGCAAAACAAAACAGTGCCGTTGTGAAACACCGCTAGGCAACAGCTAGGTAGCCAGGACAACAGGTGTTGTCTATCACTGCAGCTGATTAGAGTCTGGTTGCAAAGTCGCTTTAGCAGTGAAAAGTCTTTTTGCCATTGACAGCGGTCTGTTATAGACCAACCCGTCCGTTATCGAAAAATAACAGACGTGCGAACGTTGGGGAGCCCCGTTGAAATGAATGGAGCATTCGACCGATGACGTCACACCATATAATAATACATGATAATACCACTTGTTGTGCTGTGAGGCCCGAGGTCATTTCCCGCTCCTCACCCATCTCCCTCTCTCCCACTCGCTTCCTGTCACCATCTCAGACTGTACTATCAAATAAAGGCATTAAATATATATATATATATCAGAGGTCGCGTTAACCGACAAATGTCCGTCATTGACAGATTTTTTTGAAGGATGACGGAAAATTCTGAAGCCTGTCCGTCATTTTGACAGATCAATATTCAGGATGATGATAAATAAATCACAAGTTTAAGTAGGCCTACGCCTCTATCGAATAGAGAAAATATGCATTTCAATTAGGCATAGTTATCAGCGCAGATAATTTCATGCTACTATCGTTTGCCTTTCTCCCTCTCTCCCTGCTTGTCATAGCCTACCATGCGCCGCAGCTGGGCTGTGCGGCTGGCTGCAGCAGAGCGCGCGCCTCTGAACTTGCTCAAAATAATAAATTAAAACAACGAAGACGTTGCCACCATACACGTGTGAATTCGACTTTAATATTCAGAACTATGTGTAGACTTAGGCCTACTACTTACCGACTATCTGATTTTCTGCCAATGACGAAGTTGTCCCTCTATCGCCCTTCATAGAAGCATTCTTTCATAACTCCTCGCTTGAAACAAACATGCGAATAGCACGTTTGCTAGCCAGAACCTTCACTCAAAGGCAACGCAGGTCTAAAACGGCTTCAGGACATTAACTAATAAAAACGACGGATATTCAAGAACCTAAATATTACCAGGCAACGCAACTTACAACTTGGCAAACGTTGCCAGAAACGGCTAACCTTCTCTCATTTCGATAGCTGGTTCACCCATAGGCGATATATTTTTTATTCAGACAACTTTACCGCGCTCCCAGAGCAAACATATGCCGATGGGGCTATGTAGCCTATGGAGAGGCTCCCTTTACCGTCGCTGACATTTTTCAACAAAGTTTTGCGAAATCTGGTCATCTTCCTGATGTAGGCTTCAGTGCCTTTATCTACTGTCTGGGCTACACCTTTCTGCTTCAAGACGGCTTTCCTTTCCATCGTGCATGTGAAGTCCAACACGAATATTATTTAACACTGCGCCTTTGTATTACAATTGGTGCATTAATTAATCAGAACAAAACGAGTGACTGACAGCTGTTGGATAAAGCCCTGCACGCGTCTTTTAAAAAAGTGCTTGTGGTGACTAGCGCTGAACACTGAATCAGACGCGCGTCATGAGAGATATCTGCAGCTTTTTAAACAGTGCAATGAGGGAGGCAGAGAGAGAAAGTGGACAGCAAAATTGACTCCATCCTCGAAGTTGGAGAATGAATGTCGAGTGAAAGGGGGTGTATTCACAGCGGTTTACTCTCAATTGGCCACAATTGCGCATGCTTTGTTCTCAGTGCGGGGTCGCGACTCCCACATTGAGAAACCAGGTGGAGAATTTAAAAAAAAATAAAAAATAGGCGATGAAGGATTTTTTTCGACCATGTCTGTCAAAATGACGGACTGAGAAAAAGTCTAGCGCAACCTCTGATATATATATATATATATATATATATATATATATATATATATATATATATATTATATATATAGAGAGACTCTGTATATATATATATTATATATATATATATATATATATATATATATTTAAAAGAATGGCGTTTGTAGATTTGGATAGTGTCAGTTGATGGCCTAACTACACTGCTATTACTGATGGTCTGTCTGTCTCTGTCTCTCTGCCTGTTTCTGTCTCTCTCTCCTTTTCACTGCTGGCTTACAGAGTCTGTGTGCTATGCTGCTATTTTGGACTGTATAGTAATATAGTGCAACGGAAGATAGCTTTGTGGCCTCCTGTGGTGGTGTTGTCTTTGCTGGTTGAGATGATAGCGGCTGGCTTATACTGTATTCACCAGCGTTGGCAAGTCTATTGTTGGCACAGAGGGTGAGATATGTGGCAGGTCATGAATCAGTTCGAAAATAGACGTTAGAGTTTAGGAAACTTGTCATTGTGGTCACTGGATTTGTAAGTAACTTTGGACTGCTAAATGTATTACAATGTTGATGTACCGACTGGATTGCCTGGATTGACTTTGTCTTTTGATTGGACGGCAGGGGGATGGTGATAATGACCATGAGTGCCTTTACGGTATATGTTAGAGATGTCCGATATTGGCTTTTTTGCCGATATCCGATATGCCAATATTGTCCAACTCTCAGTTTTTGATTCCGATATTGGCCGATACCGATGTCGATATATGTGGGTTATTTTTCCTCATAACAAATTCTAGGTAACATTACAAATCTGCTGTTGTGGAACAAAATATGCTTAATTTTATTGTAATGCCCCACTAGATGCATTCTCGAATGCAACAAAGCTTTCCAAATATTAACATCGTCTGTGCAAAATAGAAAAATAATTAAGGAGAAAAGTGTACAGTAATTCAAGCATTATTATATTGGTTTTGATAGGTCAAAAATCCGATACCGATATTGACCGATATTACATTTTATGCTATTATCGGGCCGATAATATCTGTGGGCCGATATTATCGGACATCTCTAGTACATGTAGTTCCGTATCCAGAATACGATTGGGATATTAAGTGTCCCTAATTAGTGTTTGAACATATAAACACCTTTTCCCAACTTCAGCATCCCGAATAAGCCCTTATGTTATGATCATATTCAGGATAAGGCGTTTATATGAGCACAGAGCGTTATATCCCAGTCTACATTCTTCCCGAATAAGCCCTTATTCGGGATACTGAGAAATCAGGATATGCTAGGTAGAGTATTCCGAAAGAAGCCATGATATAGAGTGCGTTTATATGCAGTTCAGTATCCCGAATATGAGACATAGGTTATGATCATATTCGGGATAAGGTGTTTATATGAGCACAGAGGATTATACCCCAGTCCACATTCTTGGTAGTTATAGAAATCCCTTCAAATGCATGTAGCCTGGATACCAGCAACAGCATTCTATGAGAAAGTCGTATTCGGTATAAGGTGTTTCCATGCGTCAAGATGTTAGTGAATGGATCTGGGGTCCATTTCTATCCAGTTATCTATCGTCGTTAGCAAAGTCCTTTGTACGAGCGACTCAACTCTCTATCGACAGCGACGCTCACCACTAAATCCAAGGGAATGGTAAGACGGTCTTAAGACGGTCTAAAGACGGTTAGCAACGACAAGAATCGTCAACAAAGAATCGCCAACCACTTTGTGCAGAGCAGCTATTACAAGGTTGCTGTTACCATAATGGGAATTACCAAGTCTTAATCTGCTCCTTAATACTTCCAGTAATGTCTTAACTAATATAATGTCATAGTAGTTTATGATGTACGGTAGTTTCCAGTACAGAGTGAATAGGCCCGTCGACATGCCCGTCTGTACTAAGAGGCTACGACTAGGCCGATGGATTAGTGTGAGTCTGGTTGAGTCTGTTGACTTGTTAATTATACAACAACAGTTAATTGTCTCCATTGATTTATGTTGGGATGCAGATTGACTTCATGAAGATGGATGGCAATGGCATGGCCCTTCAGCACTGCTTTAGCTGTAGATGGAGGACTTCACTCAGGGCTGGGGACTGGGGGAGAAATAGGGCCCGGGCACTTTTGATTTAAAGGGGTTCCCTTATAATTAGCGGCACAAACTGACTCACCAGTGGGCCCCGCACCAGGGCTCTAAATTAACACCAGCCAATCGGACAAATGCCGGTGAAATTAAAGTTTGGCTGGTAGAGAAGACCAACTTACGAGCCACTCTATCGCATTAGTGAGTTTGCTTGGTTAGTAAAATTAACATCTACTAGCCATTTTGGCTGGTAGTGAAAAAAGTAAAAAAAGATAAAAAATAATAATAACTTTCTGAAAATATGGGCCCACGAGGATGCGGGGCCCACCGGGAAATGCGCGCTATGCCAGATGGCCAGTCCAGTCCTGAGTTCACTTCATCCTGAAGTCTTTAGACTGAGGTCTCTCTGCGAACAACAAACCATCAGTCTCTCTCCTGGTGCAGGGCGTGCATATTCACACGGAGAATAGACGAGTGTTTCGCGCTAGAGGAGGTACAGAGAATGCTCTTTCAGCAGCCTCAATGTGTTTGTGCATCAGTGTGAGTGTGAGTGTGAGTGTTTGTGTGTGTGTGCGTGTGGGCTTGTGCGTGCATGTGTGTGCGTGTGTGTGTGTGCGTGTGTGTGTATGTGTGTGTGTGTGTGTGTGTGAATGTATCATGTTGGAGCAACATGAAAAGGGTCTTAATTTGAGAACAGAACAGCTGCAACTGTGCAGAATTAAAACAAAACAAAGTCAAACTTTCTCACGCAAACACACAAACACATTCACACACACACACACACACACACACACACACACACACACACACACACACACACACACACACACACACACACACACACAATGCACAGTCAATCTATAAAGTTGCCACATTGTGCAGGGGCAAGTCTAATCCAGTGTGGAGCAGGTGGTCAACATTAATGGGCTGATTAAAGGGAGTCCATTTGGCCTTTGGCCTGTTTTCCCATCTCTACTAAACGCCTGATTTTTATTTACGCTAAATAAAACTATTCATGCAAACCATGAAACATTCCAAACAATCTATTTTCGTAATGTGCACTTAGTTGTCTGTGTGTGTACGTATTTCCTGTACACTTTGTATTTGCAGGTGTTGTATCACGCATATGTATATGCATGATTGTGTGCGTACGTACGTGATTGTGTGTGTGTGACAGATGCTGGATTCACCACCACTGTCCAATCATGTTTACATTTACAGCAAAGGGACGCCACTGTATTTGATGCTGTTACTGAACTACTTTAGAGGCATTTACACAGAGTGCTTTGTGTGGTAGTCCTCTAGCCTGGGGGAAAAGCCGACTGTTGACTCCGTCAATCAGTCTGGCAAAAGCCATGAGGAATCCATCTCCGTGGACGATGGGAGATGGTCTCATCTTACTCTATCATTTAAATTAATTGGAGTTCCAAACTCAAATTAAAACCCATATTGTGCTTTATTAGCATGCCTGTTACGTTATAGCGTCGCAGCATACAAGCATACAAATAGCAAAACGAAAGTGTGAATATAGTTACCTTAACCAATCAATAACGGAGCTTGCGGGTGAGTTCTACGTCACCACTCTCAACTGTTTGCTGATTGGCTAAACACTGAGAGAACCGAGCTCAAGGCTTTTGCCAGACGATGTGCGGAGCCAAAATCTTACGCTGGAGTACAGGCTAGTAGTCCTGCACATCAGTGGTCCTTAACAAGCTGCGCACCCCCTTAATGTGCCCAAGACAAGCCGCGCACCCCCTTAATGTGCCCAAGACAAGCCGCGCACCCCCTTAATGTGCCCAAGACAAGCCGCGCACCCCCTTAATGTGCCCAAGACAAGCCGCGCACCCCCGTAGCCCCTTAATGCACGCCGTACCTCCTGAGGCACGCTGTAATAGACATTGAAAGTGAACTACTATAGTACTACACTACTATCACAGTGCACGGGGCCTTTAGTAATACATTACGACTTGGTCATTGCCATGCTGGTAACAGCTAATTTATAATGCCGTGTCTTAAGGGGTTAATGTGCCCAAGACAAGCCGCGCACCCCCAACCCAAACTTCTGCGCGTGAACAAGCACTAAAAATGATTTAAGAGATGAGGCTTCCTGTTTGAGATATTAAGCAATACCTTAATTTCTTTGCATAGAGACCAAAACATGTTTTTATTTTTTTATTTTGCCAAATTATAATGTTCTCAAGCTAAATTTTGGTCACAACCTCAACACAAACACAATTCCGTGCACCCCCTGAAATCTCTGGCGCACCCCCAGGGGGTGCCCGCACCCCAGGTTAAGAACCACTGCTGTACATGATTGTCCATGTTACTGTCCATGTACATTATGTACAGTACAGGCCAAAAGTGTGGACTCACCTTCTCAATTAATTAATTCTCTTTCGAGGATTTTCATTGTGTATTTTCATGCAGGGCATCAAAACTGTGCTTGAACACATGGAGAATTATGTGCTTGCCAAAAAATATAATTCTAGCTGTTGTCTAACAGCAATGTCAGCTGTCTATCCACCTGACGTCAACATGGCCCAACTGATGGCCCCACACATTTCGATAAGCTTATTTTTGTCTATTTTCAAATAAAAATGCCCAGTCATGTCATTCTTAGTTGAACATTAAAGTCATCCAATAACAGACCTAAAATCTAGTTATAAACACTTGCCAATACAAGCACTTTACAGACATTTTCTTAATCTGATATTGAGTCATAGCCAGTTACTTGGAGAGGTCAAACCTGTGTTAGAGGGAATCTGTGGCAGGGTTTTTCACTTTTACTTTTACTTTTTGTATCACTGTTTTACCTAGATAACCAGCTATGCTGACCAAGTGACCCGTTATCAGATCAAGAAAATCTCTCTTATTTTGCTTGCATCAATTCAAATTGACTCAACTGACTGCGTATTTTTACTTGAAAATAGACAGAAAAATAAGGTTGTTGAAACATGTGGGGCCCTCAGTTTTGCTATGTTGATGTCACTATTCGGCATTTTTTGATATTTTTGTAATAATTGTTTTTATTTATATTTTCATTTTTTTTGTTACGCACATAATCATACATGTGTTAATTCACAGTTTTGATGCCCTCCCTCAAAATGGACTAAGTTCTGTAAATAGCCACAAAAATAAAGAGAATTAATTAAATGAGAAGGTGAGTCCACACTTTTGGCCTGTACTGTATATTCCACAAGCTTTTCACATTACGCGCTGTTGAATGCTGTTACGCAATTATGAATGCTGTCTGGCACTTTTGAAACACTGTCACACTTTCACATTTAATATACTGTGTATATACATAGTACTTTACTTTACACTATACAGCTGACACTTTCCATCCAAAGTGACTTACGGTAACTTAGGTAGGTAAAGGGTTTTGGTTTTAGTTACTGGAGCAATATGGAGTTCCATATGCATGTATACAGTATGCACAGTATGTATGGTACCCCCAACATTGCTGTTTTTGTCTGTGTCAGAGGTACTGGCATTGGACTGCATTGGTATTGGATAGCATACCAGTCAGTAAGCCCTGTAGTTTGGATAACATGCTGTACATTATGCAACTATAAAGGCTGCTCGATTATGGAAAAAAAAAAATCAATATCACGATTATTTCAGTCAATATTGATATCACAATATTTGTAAACAATATTTTAAAAATATTTTAATATTTTATATTTTAAAGAAATATAATTGTGCCAAACAATTCACAGCAGTGTGAGTGGAGGACCATAGAGAAACACACAGTGGTGTTCTGCACGAGTGTTGAGTAGCAAGTCTGCTCTGCACTCGTAATGGCCCAAGTGGAGGGGAATGTATTGTGCGTGACATAGCCTACCTTTAGACTGTATAGACAAATGACAAAATAGTCTTCCTTCGTGAATTTACACGTTGTGCATCAAAATAATATTGTAAGGAATAACAATAATAATAATGATACAGTTGGCCCTACCGTGGCTGATATGGTAGGGCACACGTTTACCACTCGGCCGACCCGGGTTCGATTCCCGGCCCGGGTCCTTTGCCGGTCCTTCCCCATCTCTCTCTCCCAGTTCACTTCGTGTCTCTCCTTCACTATCCTGTCTCACAAAAAAACAATAAAGGCTGAAAAGCCCCCCAAAAAATACTTATAAAAAAATAATAATGATACATTCAACAGGAAATACGCTTCTCAATGTGGGTATTACACACTCTACAGCTCATAGAACAAGTGTGTGATGACCTCCATTGGCTTTGATGACCTCACAACTACATGACCTTTGAACTTGACCCCTAATGAACCCTGACATGCTCAAAAATGTGACACAATTTGTTGAACTTTGAGGTATCCAGTCTGAGCATGGTACTACTGTCCTACCACACTGCTCCCTTGGCGCACCATTATCGGGCTGCCCTCTTGCACGCGTGAGGCATAAATGCAATTTCGCAGTGTGCAATGAGCACTGTGTGCTGTGGAGTGCTGTGTCACAATGGCAATGGGGGTTATCCCAGGTGGACTGTCATGTAGTTCAGTGTAAACTGTAAACTGTTCCCTTCGGTTATAAAGACAAACACACATATGAGACACACATACACACACACACACACACACACACACACACACACACACACACACACATACACACACACACACACAGTCACACACACACAGACACACGCGTGCACGGACGCACACACGCACAGTAGCATGATATATCATTTCTTCCATACATGCAAATATCCTTACAACGGTTAGCCTACGATCTCAATCCTGGTCTGGCAAATACTTCATTATCATGCATGCATGGTATGGTCCGCATAACAGGCTGGGTTAGGGTACTCGATACATGCAATTATCCCTCCTCCTGTCGCCAAATCAGACACGAATTGGCAGACGCACGCAAAGGAAGCTCCTCTCTCGGTCTGGTCTGATGATTCAGTTACTCTTCTCTGACTCTTAAGTTTTGCCATCGTGATTGCACAGCGAGAGCAAAATTGCATCTTTACATGCATCCCTTCACGCAAACACTGTCGCTGACGCACGTGATGTGAGCGAAGGGAAAGCCAAAGGTAACATTGGTCAGCCAGCGGGTACCGCAGCGACTCTTCTGTTCTGGCCGCTTGCTCATCGATTTCAAATTAAAATCCTAAGGCAGGGATGTCAAACTCAAATTCACAGGGGATCAAAATTTTACTCTGGGATGAAATTGCGGGCCACACTCAATATATATATATATATTTAAATGGGCTAACTTTAATACATGGAAAGGACCATGGAAAGGACCATGCGGGCCAAATAAAATGACCCTTCAGGTTAGATTTTGCCCCTGGGCCTTGGTTTGACATCCCTGCAGTAAGGTCACAAGTCATGAGAAGGCTATGGGAAGGGTATAACAAGGAAAACAAAATAACATCTGTGACACTAGACTCCCGTTGCTGTTTCTCAATCATTACATTTCAGGCAATACACCCTTCATTAGGTGATGGGCGATGTAGGGCGTGTTCATCTGATGAGAAGCATATCGCCCAAAACATTATGATTCAAAAAAAAGAAGTCACTGACTTCATTTTTGTTTTCTTAGTCTACATATTTATTAGCGCAGCACCCAGACCTTGTTAAGGAGGATTCATACTTAGCGTAACTGGCGTTAACCTCATTCATACCTCCCTCGTGACGATGGCGTGCGCTCAAAATGACGTCACACGCCCCTCCGCAAGCGGCCGCGGCGCGAGGTCGTGCACCAGACATTTTTTGTAACTTGCCGTGCGCCACGAGAGACCATACAGGTAGGCAGACAAAGCAGGAGTTGCGAAGAGATATGGCTACAGCTACTGTAGGCTACTACAGAATGGACCCTGCATCATTTTGAGGATAATAAAATGTCTTAAAGGGGTATGCCACTATCTTTGGGCTTAATACAGTTAAAATCGTAGGCCAGGGTTTATAAAGGTGGTAAAGTGTCTTATTTTTCATGTAAGCCGTTGTCTTGCTTTAAGATAAGTTAAAAGAGGGAGCATGTCGCTAAGCTAGTGAAAGTCAATGCATCCGTGTAGCATGTAGCATTTTACTTCTAACTTGAGCGGAATTGTCATGGCGGCAACTGGCAGTGTCCCATTGAAATGAATGACAAAGTAGCAAAGTGGCATTGGTCGGGGAGGGTTTGAACAGGACTTATCGCGCACACCGACACGGCCGAGGAGAACACACCAAGCAAGACTTTCTCTGTGCCATTGTTGCACAAGGCCATGCCCTGGTGTGTAAACGGCCTAAGTCTGCTGTGCAAACTGGGATGTCACCTCTGTCTGTTGTTTTGTCAGTCTGCAGTGTGTGTGTGTGTGTTGTGTGTGTGTGTGTGTGTGTGTGTGTGTGTGTGTGTGTGTGTGTGTGTGTGTGTGTGTGTGTGTGTGTGTGTGTGTGTGTGTGTGTGTGTGTGCATGCATGAATGTGTTTTCTGCAGGTGGAGCCAACCACACAATCACACACACACACACACACACACACACACACACACACACACACACACACACACACACACACACACACACACACACACACACACCATGTTATGTGTAACATAAAAAAGTCACCTGCAGCATTGGCCAGGTGGCCATCTTTGATTGCTCGATTCATTCGATTGTATTTGATTTGATGTCAAGTGATTTTTTTTTCTTCTTTTCAACGACCTGAATTTCATTTTAATCTCCTTTTATTATGTGTTGGCTTCTTAGTACCAACCGGAAGCTGGCTACAGGACTGAGACTGAGATTGATTGGCACCCCTTGTAACAGCATTAGAGAGACTGTTGCTGAAGTAGGGGTTTGTTTTACTGTAGATATTTGAACTCAACGGCTTATATGGAGAAATGTGTTGATTGTCCAGACTGTTTACCGTCTGTTACAGGATCAGGGTTATGGTTTTATATGCCGCTCTGAGCAATTGGTACAGAGCGAGCCGGGATAATGTTGATACACAGGGCCGGATTAATGCACAGGCTAGGTATGGCTGCAGAATAGGGGCCCCCACACCTGCCAGGGGCCCCCACAGGCTAGGTATGGCTGCAGACTAGGGGCTCCCACACCTGCCAGGGGCCCCCACAGGCTAGGTATGGCTGCAGAATAGGGGCCCCCACACCTGCCAGGGGGCCCCACAGGCTAGGTATGGCTGCAGACTAGGGGCCCCCACACCTGCCAAAGGCCCAATGATTGTTCAACACTGAAAAATTGCAGAATTATGACAAGATGCAATATTGAATGAAAAATGAATGTCAAGTGGAGTTGGAAGACATGTTATCCTTAAAGGGACACTGTGCAGGAAATGGTCAAAAAAGGTACTGCAACTATGCTGCTCATTGAAACTGGGCTGTATGAAAAGTGCAATTTTTCCAGTCATAATGAATACTTAGAATTTGATGCTGGTGGTAAGTATTCATGAAAAAGGTAACATTAGTGAATGGGCATTAGTGAATTAGTGAATTCTGGAGATAAACAACTAAAAATCTCACACAGTGTCCCTTTAATTCCTGGCACGTAATTATGACACTGTCAATGTAAGTTTGTGACGAAAATGTGCTTTCCGAGGGGGCTCCAGCTAGGTCATCTTAATCCGGCCTTGCTAATACACCAAGTTGCCAGACAACATGAACTAAATAAGGCCCTGAGGAATGGTCTAGTCTAGAGAGTTCAACTGAGTTCCACTGTACAACACACTGTGCAGTGCACGTTTACATTTATCGCTGAGCATATTACGATATTTTTATTGTTCTTTTCTTATTTAGTTGCTCCTTTTCTGAAATATCAAGTAGGCATACACCAGCAATGGCACTGTCATATCACCTCACACATAACCTCCCAACACTCACTCTCTCTCTCTCTCTCTCTCTCTCTCTCTCTCTCTCTCTCTCTCTCTCTCTCTCTCTCTCTCTCTCTCTCTCTCTCTCTCTCTCTCTCTCTCTCTCTCTCTCTCTCTCTCACACACACACACACACACACACACACACACACACACACACACACACACACACACACACACACACACACACACACACACACACACACACACAGGCCGTTGGGTATAAGCTGGTAGTACTTATGACTGGAGACTTTCCGCTAAATCATCATTGCCCACAAACCTGACAGATACATCCCACACCACAAACTGACTGATTCCTAAATGTGTGGCCTGACAGACAGGAGTCTGAGTTCATCTAGATCTCTATTTCTCTCTCTCTCACACACACACACACACACACACACACACACACACACACACACACACACACACACACACACACACACACACACACACACACACATGCCTGCACACACTAAGAGAGAGAGAGAGAGAGAGAGAGAGAGAGAGAGAGAGAGAGAGAGAGAGAGAGAGATGTCCAAAGAAAACGGACGTGAACGTCGGGCATGCGTAAAACCTGTCCAGTTGCCTATTGCACACAAATAGGCAACACATCTCCAAAGATAGGCCTAGATAGATCGGTTAGCGTCTCTGAAGTAGAATGGTCAATGGCAATACACATTTCCTTCACCCACATTTTTCAACACATTTCTGAGCTATTCTTGGCTTTTGTGGAGTATAAAGGGTTAAATTCTCCGCGAGAGGCCTCGGCAGTGCAGCCTTTACCTGCTCGGCTCACTTTGTGCAGATACTTTCACTGTCAACACAAACAATAGGCAGGCGAACGGAGGTGTCACAGAGGATGGTTAAAGGTGTCGCTGACCAAACGAACGACCTATTGTAATTGCATGTATATAAGACACACATAACTGCAAGCCCTGGCTAAATTTAATCTCCCCAGACCTATATTTGACGCACTTTAGCTATGGCTGAAACAAAGCTCGAACTTTTTAACCCTCAGATGCAGCATGCAGGTCGTTGTATTGGTTCTTTTTTACCTTTGATCTGCAGAAATACCAGACATATATGCACATTTGTGACTTTTGAGAATACAATGCTTTGTGATCGCATATTTTCGGGCAGGACTTTACAAAACAGGAAAGGCTGGATACTGGATGGCCGTAGTAGTTTGTTCTCACGGGGATATTGACGTTAAAAAGTTAAACCGACACTACACTCTCATATTACACGAAGTATCCGTTACCTTTTCTTTTCTCGTTCCTTGCTTCTCCATCCCGTCCTACTTCAGCGGTTTGCGACAACTTGAAACTCTCATCCCATGATAGATCTACACAAAAAGCTGGAAAAATCGCCCGTTTAGGTCCATACGAAGTTGTGTTGACTTTCCCCCGAAATGCTTTACCGCCAGGAATGCGCAAAGTTTTCGTGGACTCTCAGGAAAAGTTATTCCACTAAAAAGTACGCCATGTTGTCAAATCCCCGTTTTTTCTGGCACTCGGGGCTTGTAGCGGATTTTCTCTCCCGGTTGAGGCGGTTCTGTCGTGTCTCCATCGGAGATCCAGCGCGCATTACCGCTGCTGACATCACAGCGGAGTAGAGTTACCGAGCTCAACCCTCGCCTCTCCGCAGCTCGCTGCCTGCCTTCGTTTCTTCCTGCCTTCTGTTCTACCAGCCCATCTGATTAGCTGCTACTGCATGCACCGAGGGCTGTTGTTGTAAGTAGGGGCCTAGGTTACTCTGTGACTACACCGTGGACTGGCGTTATGCCGTTCCTATGGACAACTGGCTAGATGTCTACAGGCTGGGGCCCCCTGCAGTCTATCCGGGCAGGCATCCTAAACTCGCCTCTCTAATCCTTCCTTTGACTTGAGTCTCAGTGATTATGTTCAATTTTCCGTGTGGAATCCCCACAGGACAGCAACAACAGCCATAGATAATGTCTATTTCACGTCCTGCTGGAGGCCTGCTGTCAACTGTAGGAACTGGACAACATTTGGTTTTGTTTTGGAAAAAAAAAACAAATAGGCTAAACGATTAAAAAAACATATTAATTTGTTTTGGTAGACAAAAGTTTAATGGACAGTTTAAAAATAGATAGTTTACAACAAAAATAGTCTTATCAGTATCCTATTGAAGCTCAATATCACACATATTATTTACATCAATGTACAACATGAAGTGTTTCAAATAAAGCGGCACTGTACAACATTTGACAACATGTAATAACGCAGCCAATGACATTAGAAGGCTTATGACAAATAGCCAAAGGAAGCTCAACAGCATCACCACTTGTCTGAAATGCATTTAGCCATCCTCAGTCTTTCATCTCCCAGGCGAGCTTGGCTTTAGGGATTGGTCCTTTCGAGTGCCAATCAAACACAGAACTCAGGTGATAGGTGGAGGAGATTCTTGTCCCTCAAATCAGTCTTAGTCAAATATATGGCTTAAAAAATTCAGAGTCGTTTCTGTCTCTCTTGAAGTCTGGAGTGCATTCTCAGACATTTGCGATACAGTCTGACGCCCCAGTCTTTCCTCTTGGCCCGTTTACTGTGGTTGACTTTCCTCACTCTGTCCAAAAGGTGGCGCCTGCCTGTTGCTTTTGTGTTCCATCCGAGTCTTCCATTGAGGATGAATGGCAACTGGTGCAGAACCGCTCTGTTGGACAAGAGGAAAAGGTGTCAGTAGGTAGAGACGTATTAATTGTAGCTGTAACCAGAGTGTGTGTATGTGTGTGTGTGTACGTGCCTGTGTGCGTGCGTGCATGCGTGCGTGCATTGGTTTATGCGTCTGTCATATGCAAGGAAGTCGACAGAGGGGGACAAAGGGATCAATCATACCGGGCCCAGGGAGGCAGGAGGCCCAAAATTGGGGTTTCATTAAATTGTAGGCTAGGTATCGGGAGG
>NC_085867.1:2618755-2623755 GCF_034702125.1 Engraulis encrasicolus
TTCCGCAGGCTCTGCAGGTCCCTCGGGTGCCTAACAGGTGTGTGTGTCTGTGTCTGCGTCTGCGTGTGTGTGTCCACCCTCTCCCCCAACGCAAACACCCCCTCGGCAGCAGCCTCCTCACACACCCCCGCCTGCAACAGAGTGTGTGTGTCGCTGAACGTCCTCTGAGGAACGCGACTGAACAACTGCTCCTCCTGCTCCTCCTGCTCCTGCTGTTGCCCCCCCTGGCTTCCTCGTCGTCGTTGGCGATGACGATGCTGCTTCTTCCTCCTCCTCTGCCTCAGGTCCTCTGGCAGCTCCTGCTGCTGGCATTCCGCCAGGTAGCCGTGGGCGACGGCGGCGTCTCGGCTGACCACGCACTGCTGCAGGTGGCCGTCGGCGCCCCATAGCCCATGGTACAGCACCAGCTGATGCCCCCCCCCACCGTGCCCACCGCCGCCGTGCCCGTGCCCGCCCTTCTCCCAGCGCAGGAAGGTCTGGTGGGTACGGCCGTCCGCCAGCGTCCGCGTCCAGAAACAGAAGCCCCTGAGTGGGGAGCCCTTGGCGGAGAGGGTGGCTGTTGTCATGGTGGTGGTGGTGGTGGTGGTGGTGTGGGTAGACTGGAGCAGGAGGCACAGTGCCCACCAACCCCACTTCATAGTCCTTCCACCAGCCATCGCAGCTTCCTGTGCAGTGCCAACCGACTTCACTGACTCACTGCACACAAGGTCCTGAGATGGATATATGGACGAGTCACACAATCTAGCCTGACAGATAGGTCTGAGTAAAGCAAAGCATAAAAAGAAAGAACAACAAAAAAACCCCAAAAACACCCACTAATGCTGGTTTATTGGCACGCTGCGGTATGATTTTCTGGTCTAAAGGCTAAACTTTAAGCATAAGCTCCTACAGTAAGCTGTTTGACCCTAAAAATAGCTCACAGTTGTTGTCCTAGTTTAATAATAAAAAATGCATCGCTGACACAAACCGTTTTAATAAAATCTGTGGCAAGCCGGCATCCAGTGTCAGTCAAAGAAGAGTGACTGAAGGAAGGAAAGTTGTTGCTCATGCAAAGCTGTCAGTGACAGAGAGAGAGAGAGCTGTCAGTGGACAGACTGTGTTGTGTTGCGGTGCGGTGTGCCTACCTTAGCCAAGCAGAGCAGGAGAGATCGGCTTATTTATGGAGAGAAGGAGGGGGTTCCCGTCCCGAGCTTGTGTCAACATCAAAGCACATCGCCGAAGAGAACGCTACACAGCACAGCACAGGGGGGCGGGACAGCACAGGGGGGCGGGACAGCACAGGGGGGCGGGACAGCTGGTAAACACACCTGAACTCCAACATCATCAACACACTTTCCCTTTTTTTCTGAGGGAGGACCAGACCCCCATACACTTTCTCTCATTCTCGCTCTCTTTCTCTCTCTCTCTCTCTCTCTCTCTCTCTCTCTCTCTCTCTCTCTCTCCCCTTCTCTCTCCCCTTCTCTCTCTCTCTCTCTCTCTCTCTCTCTCTCTCTCTCTCTCTCAGGAACACAGACCCACTATGTTTCTCTCCCTCCTTATCTCTCTGTCATTCTCTCTCTCTGTCACTCTCTCTTTCTCTCCCTTCCCGCCCCCCCCCACACACACACACCACAAACACGCCCTTTGACACAGACAGACACACACACACACACACACACACACACACACACACACACACACACACACACACACACACACACACACACACACACACACACACACACACACACACACACACACACACGCCCTTTGACACAGACAGATAGGCTGAGTGAGTATCCTTGGCTGTAGTCCCCGTGGCCAGAGCTGACCTTGGCCTGTGTGATTGGATTTGAGGAGCCGGGGCAAGAGGATGAGCCACGCCACGCATGCTGTTCCTCAGCGGCACACCGCACGCCAAGCAAGTAAACAGACAGTGTTGCCAGATTGGGATGTTTCCCGCCCAATTGGGCTGCTTAGGATGGCCCTGTGCGGGTAAAAATGGCGTTTTGCAGGAAAACCCGCCCAATTTTGCCCATAGAAGTCAATAGAATTGGGCGGGATTTAGTGCTTCCAGGCGGGTTTTCAGCATTTTTTGGGCTGGAAATCATCAGCCTCATCTGGCAACCCTGACAGTAGCCTACGTACCCTTACAGTTTCTGTGCAGTGATTAGAAAAGAAGACTAAAGCCACTTTTTCTGTCTGGAAACAATGCTAATTTGTTAAAATACATACAAAATATGTATTTGATTCATCCATTGAATAAACAGGTGAACATCAGAGATAGCTGTCCTTTACTCTTTCAATGTATCTGCACTTCATGTGTGATTGCACACTCATAGCAACAAAGTTGGACGTTTTGATTCACATTGTGTATTAAAATCCTGTGAAAGATGACTTTTACTTGGCTAATATACTGTAGCTGGGTCTGGGAAATCTCCAATACACAGGGACACACACACATCGGTTGATGGAAGAATGGTTCGAAACGTGTGATACAGTAGCCTACAGTCTGATGATGCCTCGCAGATACCTTTGCACAGACACATAGCCGTTTGACTTGCAGCCTGAAGGTTGACAGGTATCGGCATCGACAGGTGGGGAGAGAGGGGGTGATTGACCAGTCTAGGACTAGTGGTGTCAACAATGATCGATTCGGGGATCCAATCCAATGCGGGGCATGGACGATCCAGGATCGATGCGGCAAGTTCCAGAATCGATCCAGCAATTTTTTGAAGTTTCAATTACTTCCGTGGATATTTCGAGAGCAAATTAATGTTAAATTAAATAAAAGTACTTCAAAGCATTGCAAGACTGATACAGACTGATCCAGACTGATCCAGAAAACAGCCAATAAATTGTTGCTCAGTATCTGACTACTTGTATTGCCTCATCATGACTGATGAAACATTTGCTTTGCTTTCAGTAGAAATGTAAAGCATTGCAATGCATTGTAGAATTGAATCGAATCGGATCGCAACCTCCCGAATTGTGATCGAATCGGATCGTGAGGGCAGTGTCAATCCACACCACTATCTAGGACCCGCCTCTCATCCTCCCCTCTGATTGACTCTGGCATAGTACTATTCCCTGAGGTCCAATGCATGTTATGTGAAAAACTGACAAGAACGAGACTTTCACTAGTAACTGGGCATAATGCCTATGTGTATAGTGCTGTTTTTCCCCCATAACTGACCATATTACTCAACTTTGAGGGCATTTAAAGAGCTCTTCAAAAATGCTATTTCATTTTTTGAAAGTGTTTGTATGTTTCTCAATTTACATCAATAAATTTGTATGTTTAAATTTATGTAAAAAAAATGTAGCCTATGTAAGAATGTATGTAAATGTATGTTAAGAAATGTATTTAAATAGCATTTTATTTCGTTTCATTTATTGCATCTGTGGAAAGACCAGTGGTCTAGTCTATGTAGAATGCGCAGTATACCCACCTGAAAATGTCAGGGATTTCAGTATACGTACCTAAAATTGATTTATCCATTATTTAGAATAGCACAAATATATACAGTATATACCCACCTCAAAAAATGCTCAAATATACAGTATACCCACCACAAAAAAGTAGTCTTCACCGCTGGGAGAGAGGATGGTTCTACATGACAATATCCTCTCTGGTACTTTCCCCAGCAGCCCTGCAGGTGCCAGCTGGCCTGCCCCCTTTGCACCGGACTAACAAAGGAATGCCATTGTGTGTACAGAATGCTGTGCACCGTGTGTGTGTGTGTGTGTGTGTGTGTGTGTGTGTGTGTGTGTGTGTGTGTGTGCGTGCGTGCGTGCGTGCGTGCGTGCGTGCGTGTGTTTGTGCGTGTGTGTGTGTGTGTGTGTGTGTGTGCGCGTGCGCGCGCGTGTGTGTGTGGGTAGGTGCATGTGTGTGTGTGTGTGTGTGCGTTTGCGTGTGTGCGTGCGTGTGTGTCTGCGTGTGTCTCTGTGAGTGTGTGTGTTTGTGTGTGTGTGTGTGTGTGTGTGTGTGTGTGTGTGTGTGTGTGTGTGCACTAACCAAGGTCATTGTAGTTTGCAGGTCGAGCCAGGGCCATAGGAAAGATGCATGTTCACATTTTCTCACGCCTCCTGTGTGACATAGTCTCTGTTTGCTGTGTAAATGGTATGACAGGTTGCAGGTCACCGAAACCCATTCGTACACAAAACATGGAGTGAGTTGCATTCTACATACTGTATTCTTTCCACTTGCCTAAATAATAGTACAGTAGTTCAATTCCACTCATATTTCTTATTAGACAATGAATGTCACTTTGTGTTGCCCATACACAGTGTGTAAAATATCTCCCAGCTGATAAAGACATCACAGAAAAGACCTGCCTGATGTGGAAGCAAATTCTAGTTTAGTCTATCCCAGGGGTTCCCAACCTTTTCCAACTTGGGGCCCACTCAAAATTGTCACAAATGTTGGGGGCCCACCTCTGACCCGATTACGAATACAACTCACATAAATCAGCAGCCACGCACACCAAAATGTGGTTATAATTTTTAGAATATTATTTCAAGGCCTGCTTGGTATACCTTCAGGGCCCACCAGTGGGCCCCGGCCCATAGGTTGAAAATCACTGGTCTATCCCATCCAGAACCTTTGAGGTCTCCTAACACAGCACAGAGCTTTTCACTTCTATTTACATTTTGTCTGGTCTCTACTAGTTTATTTGTTATAGTTTAGGTAATAAACATCACCTGCAACTGGGTCTTTTTTTTGTTTTAGTCATGTATAGCAATAGACAATAAATATAAAACAATTCGACTCACACGTAGGTCTCAGCAGGACAGAAAAATAGTAATAGCATAAGTCTTATTTTAGTACATTTAATGTGTGACATTGCTTTCATCAATTTTACATCAATGAACATGAACGTCAAACTGCATGAAGATATTTGACCTCTATTGTGTACACATAGAACTAAGAATCTACGGTATGTGTGTGTGTGTGTGTGTGTGTGTGTGTGTGTGTGTGTGTGTGTGTGTGTGTGTGTGTGTGTGTGTGTGTGTGTGTG
>NC_085867.1:2626255-2631255 GCF_034702125.1 Engraulis encrasicolus
TGGAATGTGTCCATTTGCTTGATTATTTGGTGTTGGTCCTCCATCCTCAGTTATTTCTAACCATTTGAATGTCCCCGTGCTGGGCATGTCCCATCCAAACACAGTATGTGTTGTGACACACATACAAATAGTAACCACAACCTTTTGTTTTAGAGATGATCTACTTGGACTGTGTGAAACGAAGAGGCCAAAAACTAAACACATGCAGACAAAATCAAAATGGCAGCTTGTCTAATCATAAATAAAGAAGTAGCTTGCGGCGGCTTGCGGAAGTTTGTCTGTTTGCATGTTTGCAAGTTCAAGCCATGCTGTTTGCTCTTCTATGATTTTCAAAAGCATTCATACTCAGATATACACGTATTGTGCATCTCAGAAAAGATTCTCACAAAAAGGAGGGTCGAACTAAAAAAATCTACACTTCCATGAACATCACATCAGAATTACCCATAATTCAAATACTGTACTTGACAATGACATCACACATGCGTAATGGACATAATATAGTGCGTTAATAACACAGACCATTTAAATGGAGTAAAAAGTAATTGGTCCGTGCAGAGCAATGGATCACAATTAGTATCCTTTAATGTTCTCCATTTCCTTAATTTGCCTCCTTTAATGTTCCTCATTTCCTTAATTTCCCACGAGGTAAATAAAACATCTCTACAGCTACTCCGGCTACTGCTGAAACATGATTGGAGCACAGTGAGACGTCACATTAGATCTCTGTCGTTTCATTGGATCACAGTGGTGAGTGACGTTCCATGTCTCCTGGTAGAGCACAGTGACTGGTCATCTGGACCATTTCATTGGTGTAAAAGCAGCACTTTATTGACTTCAACTCTGATAGCACTTAAGCAGAGATGGACTTAATGCATTTCAGCACATTTGGGTTGATGGGATTGGGCAGTCTTTGTGTGTGTGTGTCTGTGAATGTGCATGTGTGTGTGTGTGTGTGCGTGTGCGAGCCTTCATTTGCACATGTGTAAATGCATACTGTAAAAGTTGTGCATATTCTGCTTGTTTGCTAGGTTGCTCGTGTGTGTGTGTGTGTGTGTGTGTGTGTGTGTGTGTGTGTGTGTGTGTGTGTGTGTGTGTGTGTGTGTGTGTGTGTGTGTGTGTGTGTGTGTGTGTGTGTGTGTGTGTGTGTGTGTGTGTGTGTGTGTGTGTATGGTTCTTTCATTCTTGCTCCACAGTAAGAGCTGCATGATGCAAGGGAAGTGTGTGTGTGTGTGTGTGTGTTTGTGTGTGCACGCACGCACGTGTGTGTACCCATGTGCCCGTGTGTGTACGCGTATGTGTGTGCAATGCATCTCTCTGTGTACTATGTGTATGTGATTGTGGGTCTGTGTTTTTGTGTGTGTGCCTCTTCTCTCCTCCTCAGTCATGGAGGGGCTGCTGGTTGTTCAGCTTGTGTGTGTGTGTGAGTGTCTGTGTGTGCACGCGCGCACGTGTGTGTGCATCTCTGTGTGTTTGTGTGTGTGTGTGTGTGTGTGTGTGTGTGTGTGTGTGTGTGTGTGTGTGTGTGTGTGCCTCTTCTCTCCTCTTCAGTCGCTGAGGGGCTGCTGGGTGTTGAGCAGCACGTGCCAGCGCTCCACCCGCTGGTCTTTGTTCTTCAGGCACTCGTACCAGTGCTTCAGGCACTCGCCCTTGGCAGAGATGCCCAACTGGCACCCACCTGCCATACACATACACACACACACACACACACACACACACACACACACACACACACACACACACACACACACACACACACACACACACACACACACACACACACACACACACACACACACACACACACACACACAACACAAACAGGGACAGAAATGGGGGCAACATGATATAATATAATATAGATGAAGGAAAGTACCAGTGCTTCAGACACTCGCCCTTGGCAGAGATGCCCAGCTGGCACCCACCTGCCATACACATACACACACACACACACAGGGACAGAAACGGGGGCAAGAGTCAGCTTCATGTCATTTAAGGATGCTGTCTATGTACTATCCAAATCTCAATGGGGTGCTGAATCCCACATCAAACATGGATGAAGGAAGGTACCAGTGCTTCAGGCACTCACCCCTGGCCGAGATGCCCAGCTGGCACCCACCTGCCACACACACACACACACACAGGAACAGGAACAGGAACAGGAACAGGAGTGGGGGCAACATAAGAGTCAGCTTCATGTCATTTAAAGATGCAGTCTATGTACTATCCAAATCCCAGCGGGGAGATGACATTTGTTGATTCCACGGGGTAAAGTGCAGGAGACAAGCTCACGCTCACGCTCACGTTCACGTTCACGTTCACGCTCACGTTCACGTTCACGTTCACGTTCACGTTCACGTTCACGTTATGGCCTACTGATAAATACAGATTTTAACTGGGTGCTGAATCCCACATCAAACATGGATGAAGGAAGGTACCAATTAGGGCTGCACGATTATGGAAAAAAAATCATAATCACGATTATTTTGGTCAAAATCATAATCACGATTATTAATCACGATTATTGATTTTTGCTGATTTTTTTGAAAATTATAACAAGATGAAATATAACCAAGAATGAATTTCATACGGGATGAGCGAAATAAAATTAATTTTAGTAATTATGTAAAGCAATAGCATGAAATTTAAGTGGACAGATTTCTGGCCAGAAACACCAGCCTGTCCGTATGTTCTGGCTTCAAGGACGCTCTCAAAAGTAGGTCACTATTGCCACGATTAAATCACGATTAAAATCATGAGTTCGATTTCACTATTTTATCACGATTTCGATTATTTTTCGATTAATTGTGTAGTCCTAGTACCAGTGCTTCAGACACTCGTCCTTGGCCGAGATGCCCAGCTGGCACCCACCTGCCACACACACACACACACACACACACACACACCAGGTACTCTCCCTTGGCCGAGATGCCCAGCTGGCACCCACCTGCCAAACACATACACAACAGGAACAGGGACGGGGGCAAAGCAGTGAAACATAATGCAAGGAAGTGCAAGACTTTTGTAATACAATGCAATGTGAGGCAATGCGAGGCAAGGTAAGGCAAGTTCATTTTAACACAAAGGGAATTCTGTGTGCTTCAAGAAACAAAGCAAAAGAACAGCGTCAATGTGTAGAGGATTGTGAAATGATAAAGGGTAAATAGAGGATGTGTTTAATGATATTATTAAATCATACACGGATCAAATATGTGCTCACAAGGATGTATGAAATAAAATAACTGCAAATCATTAGGAGCAACACATTATGAGAAACACATTATGATTTGGTATTGAGTCTGCTCCATTTGAAACTGTCAGTAAGAAGACCTTCATGCAATATCACATTCATAGTTCATAAAGGTTGGAGCAGGCTTCACCCAACAGATTTTTCCCTTCTCAGGGCGCTGACCAAAATATTGTAAAAATAAAAAGTAAGAAAAGGTTGCACCATGCATACATTTCTTTCATTACTACACAGACTCGTTTCGACCTAACTTTCCAATATCAGATTCTTACCAATGAAGTCGTTAGCTGAGCCCCTGTCATAGTCCCACACCGAGATGTCCAGGGTCTTCTTGGCCAGGTCTCCGTGTTTGACTTCAAAGTTGAATTCCTGCACATGGACATCAATCATCAGCTATGTACTGTTGCAGCTACACCACAAGATTCTTTAAGTATATAGAGATATGCCAATGTAATAGGTTGCTATGGGCACCTAACGTGACCAGGTACCGGTCTGCCTAAAGGGGCGTGACATAATACTCCTCGAATGAATAGAACAGTCCTTAGGTCTGCCTAAAGGGGGATCCCCCCCCCCCCTTGCAATAATAGAACCCGGAAACAATGGGCCAGCGGAACCTCTCTCTCTCTACTCTCTCTGGTGCTACACCATAAGGACAGTGAAAGTGAAAGTGGAAGCCAGACTGGGAAACTCCAACTGCATTGTCATTGTAACACAGCACGAGTGAATATTGCACACAGCACACAACGAAATTGCATGTATATCTCACATGTGCAAGGGTGCAGCCCCCAATGGTGTCCCAAGGGAGCGGTGAGGCGTGATGGTACCATGCTCAGGGTGGTCAGTCATGGAGGAAGATGGGGGAGAGCACTGGTTGATTACTCCCCCCACCAACCTGGCGGGTTGGGAGTCGAACCGGCAACCTTTGGGCTACATGTCTGACGCCCTAACCGCTTACCCATGTCTGCCCACCACATAACCTGCCCATCATTTTACCTCAGCATCAGGTGACTAATCAGGTAAGATAACCTGCTAAACAATTAGACAACTAACAGATGGGATTGATCTCTAACTGGATTTGCTCTGAATGATCACACTACTACAACTACTACAACTACTACAACTACTACTACTACTACTACTAGGCCTACTACTATACTTCTATTAGAACTACTACTTTTAATACTTATTGTTGCTACTACTGCTGCTGCTACTACGCCTACTACAACTGTGCACCTTTGTGTGTGTGTGTGTGTGTGTGTGTGTGTGTGTGTGTGTGTGTGTGTGTGAGTGTGTGTTTGTCTCCCCCTGCAGACCAGACATGTACGAACGCACGCACGCATGCACACATTTGTGTGTGTGTGTGTGTGTGTGTGTGTGTGTGTGTGTGTGTGTGTGTGTGTGTGTGTGTGTGTCAGATTGGCACCTCGTTAAACTCTGGGTTCAGGGTCTTCTTCTTGATCTGAGTCTTCCGCTTGCCCTTCTTCCCCATATCCGGCTGGAGACAACTGCACAATGAAATACACACAATAAAGATGACATTTAAATATATATATAAACAATCAAAACCACGTTGAATAAAAACATTACATTAGGCGTAGAGCAGTGATTTTCAACCTACGGGCCGGGGCCCACTGGTGGGCCCTGAAAGTATACCAAGTGGGCCTTGAAATAATATTCTAAAAATTGCTGCTGCTGATTTATGTGAGTTTTATTTCTTAATCGGGTCAGAGGTGGGCCCCGGACCTTTATGAGA
>NC_085867.1:2636255-2641255 GCF_034702125.1 Engraulis encrasicolus
TATGTATCCCAGTTGTGTTCTGAGCTTGGGCTAGTCTGTGTGAGGGCCTGTCTCTGAGGTGGGGCCGGGCTAATTAGCATGTGTAAAGAATCTGTCCATGGGCTGAGCAAAGGACCGGGCCTATAAAGGCCTAACAATGCCACCAGTGAACAGGCCCAATGAACCCAATGTTGTCCTTCGAAGACAATGTCTCCTGCTCCACTTGGAGCAGTAATAAAATCTGCAGAAAACTCATCGGATCAAAAGTGCCTGTCTGACATTCATAAAAAAAACCCACAGTGAAAAAAGTTTTGTGACACTGCTTGTCTCCTTGCTGTTTTAATTAAGAGGACACAACGTTTGGACCTTCAGGTCTTCATCAGGCAAAATGAGCTTCACAGCCCTACAAACTTCTTGAATGCTTCTGGATGCAATGACTTAACATGCGTTTGGTATCTCTCTGGTTCCATTCAGTTCTATACCACAGAAGTCTCATGAACAGTCATTGGCAGCATGCAGGGCTCTAATTAACACCTGCCAACTGGCCAAATGCTGGTGAAATTGCAGTTTGGTTGGTAGAAAAGACCAACTTACTGGCCACTTTGACCCATTAGTGAGTATGTGTTTGGACAGTAAGATTTACATCTACCTGCCATTTTGGCTGGTGGTGAAAAAGTGCATTTTGGAGCCCTGGTTGTATGTATTGTATGTGATGGGTTGAATGTATTGTATGTAATGGGTTGAATGTATTGTATGTAATGGGTTGAATTGCATGTAATGGGTTGAATGTATTGTATGTAATGGGTGGAATGTGTTGTATGTAATGGGTTGAAATGTATGTAATGGGTTGAAATGTATGTAATGGGTTGAATGTATTGTATGTGATGGGTTGAATGTATTGTATGTAATGGGTTGAATGTATTGTATGTAATGGGTTGAATGTATTGTATGTAATGGGTTGAATTGTATGTAATGGGTTGTATGTATTGTATGTAATGGGTTGTATTGTATTGTATGTGATGGGTTGTATTGTATGTAATGGGTTGAATGTATTGTATGTGATGGGTTGTATTGTATGTAATGGGTTGAATGTATTGTAAGTAATGGGTTGTATTGTATGTAATGGGTTGAATGTATTGTATGTGATGGGTTGTATTGTATGTAAGGGGTTGCATGTATTGTATGTAATGGGTTGTATTGTATGTAATGGGTTGTATTGTATGTGATGGGTTGCATTGTATGTAATGGGTTGAATGTATTGTATGTAATGGGTTGTATTGTATGTAATGGGTTGTATTGTATTGTATGTGATGGGTTGTATTGTATGTAATGGGTTGAATGTATTGTATGTGATGGGTTGCATGTATTGTATGTAATGGGTTGTATTGTATGTAATGGGTTGAATGTATTGTAAGTAATGGGTTGTATTGTATGTGATGGGTTGAATGGGTAACACTTTAGAATAATGGATGCAAAAAAGCATTATAAAGACTTAATAAATAATTAACTATTGATGAACAAAACATTAACAAACGTTTGTAAATGATTAGGAAATGTAAACAAATGCTTGTAAATGACTAGGAAATGTTATGTTAATATTTCATATTTATCAAACATTTACAAGTTGCTTGTAAATGAATAAAATAGTCTGTTATAAGGTGTGTAAAATCTTGAATATATCATTTGTAGATATTTTATAAAGCATTAATAAAGCTTAGTTAATAATAAAAACATTTGTTAATGTTTTATTCATCATTAGTTCATTATTTACTGAGTCTTTACTAAGGAACATTATTATAAAGTGTTACCGTTTAATGTATTGTATGTGATGGGTTGTATTGTATGTGATGGGTTGCATTGTATGTAATGGGTTGAATGTATTGTATGTAATGGGTTGTATTGTATGTGATGGGTTGTATTGTATGTGATGGGTTGAATGTATTGTATGTGATGGGTTGTATTGTATGTAATGGGTTGAAATGTATGTAATGGGTTGAAATGTATGTAATGGGTTGAATGTATTGTATGTGATGGGTTGAATGTATTGTATGTGATGGGTTGTATTGTATGTGATGGGTTGAATGTATTGTATGTAATGGGTTGAATGTATTGTATGTAATGGGTTGAATGTATTGTATGTAATGGGTTGTATTGTATGTGATGGGTTGTATTGTATGTGATGGGTTGCAGGAGGCTGCAGCTTCTGTGAGCACCTGAGTGTTCTGCGCTGCAGGTCGTCTGCGGTGATGCCGTGGTACACCAGGATCTCACTCCACACAGGGGTCAGCGTGTTCTTCAGGGTCTTGGTGCGCAGCTTGTTGGCCTGGGGAAGAAAGGAGGGAAAAAGAAAAGCAGGCAGTGTAGGGAGAAGAAAAAGAAAGAAAAAAAGAAAGAAAGTAGAGTATAGTAACATTTATTAATCCAGAGGGGAAATTAGAAAGACAGAAAGAAAGAAAGAAAGAAAGAAAGAAAGAAAGAAAGAAAGAGAGAGAGAGAGAGAGAGAGAAACAAAGTAGAGCATCATTTATTAATCCAGAGGGAAAATTAGAAAGAAAAAAAGAAAGAAAAAACGAAAGACAGATAGAAAGTTGGTTGGTTCGTATCTCCAGTTGCTGATTTGTTACATCTTACTAAGAACCTTATTGCTGATAGTCTGGTTGTGCCATATCGTCATGGCATTGCCTTACCTTGCTGGCCCCTGGCAGCAGGTGCAGTTTGACATAGGGGTCAGCCAGCCCATTAGAGTCCATTGGTCTCAGGCCCTGCAATAGAAAAATCAATGCATCACTAATACAATGCACACACAGTATACTGCACACTCATTTCACTCACTCGTTTCACCTTTACTTATTAAGCCATTAATGCCTAAAGCACCTGCAAAAAATGCCTGCTGAATGCCTTAGCCCTTGTTGGGAAAGTTGCCCTCAGCCTATAAAGACCTAAATATCTCAGCCTCTGACGCACATAAAAACATTAAATTGCATTTAAACACTAATACTCTCATCTTGCATTAGAATGTGCTCATTCAGCTGTAACATACCCACATTTCTATTAAAAAAGCTAAAATCTCAAGAGCCTGAATGCAGCGTAGCCTATATGTCGCTCCAGGCACCAAACGTTAAACAACATATATGAGTCATCAGGCTAAAATGGTTTAATGTGGGTATAGGACAAATGTGTTGGTGCACTAGAGTAAGGATGTAAATGTTACTGCATATTGTATGTTGTTGTATGTAAGGTGTTATGTTTTTGCATATAGAGAAAATAAACAATAATGTATATGGGTGTACACTGTGTGTATAGTAGACTGTAGCCTATGTACACTGTGTGTATGTTTTCTTTGTGCATGTTAGATAGAGAGACAGCATATCACCTTGGCTTTGAGGATGTTGCACTGTAGGCTGCTGGTCGCCTCCTCATAAAGGAGACTGAAGTCCAGAACGCCTAGTGTTGCTAATGAAGAAGAAATACTCTGTTACACATAATACGTCTCTGTTGGTCACATCACAACAGACTAGAGCTGCTTGCTCTCCAAAGATGTCTGACCAATTGATCTGCAAGCACCATCTGAGCAGCTTAAATAGCCTACAGAAATAATGTCAACTCAATACGCCAAACTTCTCGTCCTTCCCAGTCAAACAAATTACATTTATACTGTAGCATTATACATCTAACATCCAGTCTATAAAATTACAAAAGGATGCAATAGTTGCATTCTGCCTCCGTTGTCTTGGTAGCTCTGTAGGCTGACTACATGTAAAAGGCTGTGTCTCCACGTGGTGCCACACAATTAGAGAACTCACTCCACTCCACTCCACTCCACTCCACTCCACTCCACTTCATTGATCGAGACAGATTAACAGATCGATCGTCTTACTTACGCGTGTCATCTGAGTCATAGCTGTCGTCCTTCTCCTCCTGCTGCTGATTGGCCGAGGGCTGGGAACCAGAGGAGACCCGCGGGGCTGCGGCTGGAGTTGGAGCCATTACGCCCTGTTGCCCTGGTAACACAGTGGCGGGGGGTCGGGCCGCCTCTGGCGCGGGTGCTGGTTGGTTAAGGGGTGGAGCGGCGCCGTGCCCTGTGGGTGCTGCAGGGGCATCACCTGAGAAGATGAGACCAACAATAGCAACAGCATCAGGAGAGCACCAATTACAATGGATGCCATTTGTCATTGTGGCCACCCTTTGTCACACAGGAAGCCACAGGCCCGATAGATAGTGGCACACAGTACAGTACAATGACCTTCCATGCTGCAGAGGTTCGTAGCCTCTTACTGCAGATGGGGTCTTCGGTTGGGCTATTCACTATTTGCTGAAAATACTTAATCAACTACATCATAAAAACACTATGACAGTACTGAGAGCCTTCAGTAAAAGATTTACACTTTTGGTGACAGTAATGCTGCGGTCACACCGCTGGCGTTGAAAGAGCTAAAACGCTGCTGACTCCTGCCTGGAAAGCACAGGTCAGGGCCGTTGAACGAGGCAAAAGATTCAACCTGCAGCGTTTAACCAAGAATCTCGACCAACCGAAGCTCGTGTTTAGAAAAATGTGAACATTCCATTGGTTGACGCCTGCCGCTGCCGTTGAGCTCACTACATATTTTTAGATGAAGTTCAACTTTTGACGCCCTCGGCTTTTGACGCTTTTGACTCTAGACACGCTTTGTGGCTTTTAACGCTTCTGCCGCCTGCTCTCCCATACAAAGTCAATTACTTCCGCATCTTTCCACGCGTTCAATGCTGGCGGTCAGGTTAGAGCATAGACTGAGCTGCAAAGATTCTCAAGTTGGGGTGTAGGGGGGCCTGGGGGTCCACAGCAAAGTGCCAGGGGGGCAGAGAGAAAAAAAAACCCTCTTACAATACAATCAGGGCCACATTAATGCACAGACTAGATATGACTGCAGCCTAGGGCCCCCACACCTGCTGTTAGCATGCAGCATCACCGGGTACTACTGACAAGTCAAGGGTATAGCGTTAGCAAAACAACAGCATATTGAAATTCGCAGATCTGATCTTTT
>NC_085867.1:2648755-2706255 GCF_034702125.1 Engraulis encrasicolus
GCTGAACTAAGAGGGATTGAAACATTGAGTCCTTTTGCATTACTCAAACTCAACTTGATCGTTGCCATTCTGGTGAGAGCAAGTCTAAAAAAGTGGCCTGAAAGAAGGAAGTGGTATAGCCAGACGACAGGAGCAGTGGCACAATACCAATATCAGATCAGAACTAGCCTGATAAACCAGACTAAATGTGAGATGAAATGTGTAATTTAGTCTGGCCCCGATGAATGACACATCAGAAGATTGTTGATGGAAACAACCTGTTGTTTTTCAAACTGCGCCTGTGCCTATTGGCCAACACTTTGTCGTCACTCCCTGAAAATCCTGTCTGCTTTGCATCCAAAGATTCAAAACAAATCAAAAGAAGTCTCCTGCGCTGTGATTGGTCAGCCAGATTCAGGGCAATGGGGCATTGTCTGAGGCTAGACCCACTCGCGGGCAAAAATAATTTTGACCGCTGGCGGGTGGGGCGAGTTTACTAGGCTATATCAGGACCCTAAAAACAACCAATGTGACTAGAACAATGTGCCTGTGCAAGCAGCTAAGCAGTAGGACTTAGAAGCTGTTAATACGTATATGGATCTGGTTGAAAACACATTGATTTTGACCTTCCGTTTACATGTAAACAAGAGTTTTAAAATACGCATATCAAAAATCCGGATAAAAAAAATATTCCATTTAGGGGGGTAAAATGCACTAGTTTTTAATCTTTATCCTCATGTTGCATTTACACCTAAACGGGATAAACATATATCCACATTTAAAAATATCCAGATACATGGAAACAATGGATTGGGTTGATTCCCAACAACGCTGCCAGGTGGTGGTGGCTAATGACATGATGCCATCTCCTCCACTCTCCCCCGTGACCATGGTACCCTGAACATAAGTGGCATGTCGTGAGCATGGTACCCTGAACATACATAAGTGGCATGTCCACATATCGCACCCCGTGGTGTCAGTCTGGCTGCCACCTTGCACCAGCCTAGGCATTAATTAAATGTCATTATGTGCACTCTGTGTGCTGTCAGTGACTAGCCTGGGAATTACCACTGCTGCCTTGCTGCTTGTTTTGTTCTGAGGGACAACATGGTGAACTATGGCCAAAATGGTCACATGCGTTTTGGAACCAATCACAGAAGATACTATTTGGGAAATGGAATATGTAGTTTGTTTTGGTGACAGCAGATGTGGAACCATTTTTTGCGAATACTGAACTATCTTTTGACCTGTGTTTGACTTTGATTGGCTATAGGCTATGTACCCACTATAACAGGCATTCATGTTCAATAAACAGCGATGGGCAATACAATCTTAAACCACACCTCCACAACGAGAAAATGAATAGATGGCTTCCAGACTGAACCTCACTATAGTGAGTTAGGCTAGGGATAGCCAGGCTACTGTGTGACCAACTTAGACCATCATTTGCAAAGAGTAAAAGAGCAGTCTGAACCCTGTTTCTCGAAAGCATCATTGCTAACCAGTTAGCAACTCAGCTGTCCATCTAGTGGAGCAGCTACAAGGCCAATATGGCAAGTATCGTGCAAATGATGATACAAGCATGAAATTTGGCAGGTATGTGCTTAAGACCCTTACAATGAAATCCACCCGATTTGCCACTTGAAATGGCGGCCATTTTCCAAGATGGCCACCAAAAAAGACCCCAAAAGTTGATTTATTGCAAAGAATTGACATATAAAATTATGATACAAGCATGAAATTCAACATGTTTGTGCTCAAGACCAGCATAATTAAATCTACCTGATTTGCTACTTGAAATGGCTGCCATTTTCCAAGATGGCCGCCAAAGAAAACCAGTTAGCATTCAGCTGTCCATTGGGAAATTGCATTGCAACCAAGTAAGTTGCTAACTTGGTCAGCAACTTGGTGGCTGTGGAGAAACGCACCCCTGTTTTGCATGACCAACATAAACCATCATTTGCAAACAGTAAAAACTAAAAAGTCAAGCTGTATGTACTGTATGACCAACCTAGATCATCATTTTGGATACAGTGAAAGCAAAGAAAGCTCCCGCACACTGTTCACATTTGCATGGTTTAATGCAACGTTTCGGTCTACTGACCTTCTTCAAGCAATTAAAAAAAAACATGCAAATGTGAACAGTGTGCGGGAGCTTTCTTTGCTTTAACGTTGGTGACCTTGGGGTTCCACTCCTACGCACCTGACCAAGGAGGTGTGCAAGAATTCTTCACTTATTATGATACAGTGAAAGACCAGTCTCAGCAGAGGACACATGAGCCCTCATCTCATCCTGGCCTCTTTTGAGATTGGCTAAATCAGTGATTCTCAAAGTGTGGTCCGGGGACCACTGGTGGTCCGCGACAGAGCTCAGGTGGTCCACGAGGGAATTTCTACTTTTCCAAGACAAGCTAGCAGTCGGCCATATTTTTAACATTAATACACAGCTAAACATAGCCTCACCACAATAAGACAGGCTTGTAATATGAATAAACTAACTGATCTGCATCAAAAGTAGCTTGTCAAATTAGCACCTGTCAACTGACAATTCAATTGACAGGTGCTCCCTGAACATTTTTTGGGGGAAAAAGTGGTCCTCGGTCTGAAGAACTTTGAGAACCACTGGGCTAAATGAACTGTAGAAACTCCACCACCTGGCCCAGCCGAGGCTCAACTGGCTGGGCACCGCACTGCAACAATGGCAACCCGGGTTCGATTCTGGCCCGGGGTCATTTGCCGAGCCTTCCTCCTCATCTCTCTCTCTCCCCATTCATTAGGCTCGTTCGTGACGAAGCAGTAAGATTTTTGCTAGGCAGTGGGCATGCACACTTTGTTTGATGCATTCTGGCTAGAATTTTCTAACCAGAATGCATCAAACTGGCAAAGTGCACATGCCCACTGCCTAGCAAAAATCTTACTGCATCGTCACGAACGAGCCTAATGCCTGTCTCACTCCAAACTGTCCAATCACCAATAAAGGCCAAAAAGCCCCCCCCCCCCCCCCAAAAAAAAAGACACTCTCCACCTGTAGTCTCCCTCCACCGTGGGCCACACATGCACACAAATGCGCGCACACACACACAGGCACGCACACACAGGCACGCACACACACACACACACACACACACACACACACACACACACACACACACACACACACACACACACACACACACACACACACACACACACGCACGCGCACACGCACACACACACACACACACACACACACTTGTGAGCGTACACACAAGCAGGGATGCAACTCTGCTCATATGAACTCTTCCCTAACTCCAGGATATGCTTTACACTACAGGTTTTTCATTTCTTTGATGTGATGTTTTGCGACACCAACCACAGGCAAAGGAAACAGAACAGGGGACTTCTGCCTTAAAACTGTCACATTAAATCACCAGAGACCAGCGACCAGTGGGGGGTAGGTACTACAGTAAAGGGCTCTCATCTCATCTCAGAGATCAGTGGTATACCTCTCCCTTGCACAGATATGTAGTCCTACACACTGCATGGTATCGGGGGGACAACATGGACGCAAATAGCTTGGATAAAAACAAATCAATTTACATCTAGGGCTCACTTGGAAAAGAGGAAATTGCCTGTTCAACTACCCTAGTAAAACAAAGGAGAAATAAAATGCAGACATACACGTAACTAGGTACATATCTCTAATATCCCATATTTCTAGTGATTAATTAATAAAGGCTAGGCCTACACAGCTATTATCTCAACAAAAGTTTAGAAATACCAAGGCACTCATCTTCTTTGTAATTAAAATGCCTTAATTTTGTTGGGCATAGCATGATTAAAATACCTATTTTAATCATGCTATGCCCAACAAAATAAAGGCATTTTAATTACAAAGAAGATGGGTGCCTTGGTATTTCTAAAACTTTTTTGAAATCAACCAAGCCTGTCACCAAAGAGTACCATCTTAAAAAACTAGACAGTTCCAGGAAGCACTCCAACTGGACTTCATTCTACACAGCTATTACTTTGAGTCCAGACTGGCAGACTGGTACTGTACATTACAGTATATAAACGGAGTTACCTGTGTTCTTTTGTAGTAGGCTATTCCATACTGAAGACAGCGCTGTTCATTATTGTGGCGTCCGGGTATGAATTAGGAACAGGGGCAGGAGACATCTGTGTGTGTGTGTGTGTGTGTGTGTGTGTGTGTGTGTGTGTGTGTGTGTGTGTGTGTGTGTGTGTGTGTGTGTGTGTGTGTGCGTCCGTGCGTGCCTGTGTGTGTGTGTGTGTGTGTGTGTGTGTGTGTGTGTGTGTGTTTCTGTGTGCATGCATCCTTGTGTGTGTGTGTGTGCGCGTGCCCCTTGTGTGTGTGTGTGTGTGTGTGTGTGTGCGCGCGTGCCCCTTTGCGCATGAGTGTGTGTGTGTGCACATGTGTCTATGTGTTCCCTGATGTTCCTAGTAGTGCACTTGTGTTTCTGCTTTAAACTAAATGCGAGTGATGGCTGCCAGGCACGTCTGTCTTTGGCTGTTCTGTTCATTGTCAGTCCGTCCCACAGGAGTGCCACTCGCTCGCTCGCCTGATGGGAATTGAAGCCGGCAAGGCAAGGCAGGCAAGGCAGGCAAGGCAGCAGTGTGTGGGCTGCTTCAACAACAGCTCCAGGGGGCATGTTTGTGTTTGCGTTGCCTGGTGTGTGTGCGTGTGCGTGTGTGTGCGCGCGTGTGTGTGTGCGTGTGTATGTGTGTGCATGTGTGTGTGCTTTTTGTCACAAAAATTAGGGGGAAAAGACTGCAACAAAAGTAAACCTATAGAGAAAAGTGCGTAAAACAACTAGGCCTGGCCTATGTCTTTCACCTTGAAATAAGAAACTCAAACCTGGTTATGTCTCTGAATAAAAGTATTAGAGTACTGATAGTAAGACTAACAACAACTACAACTACTTATGAAATGCCCACATCTGTAGAGCCCTAAATTACCCCCTCAGGTGTGTAGCCATCAGGATCAGAGGGGTCTGCAAGGTGAGAGAAGGCAGCAGATGGAGCACCGAGCAGGAGGAACACCGATGCCTTTCAGGAACTGCCCTCTGTCAAAGAACCATACGGTCACCCTCCGCTCACATCCGTTCTCAACATTTCCCGTGATGCGAAAGAGGTCGCAATGTTCTGTGCTCGGCTTTTGTGGTTAGTAGGCTACTATTACAGACCGTCATTGTAAAGCGCTCTACCAACCGGACAATAGCCGAGCTGCTGCCGGCCCCTGTGTACATTAATCACTTGGCTCATGCGAGGATGCGACGCGTGGCGGAGACTCTGGGGAGCTGTAAAGGGCAGGGGAGCATATCCATCGACCTCCCCTCTTTAACTCTCCTCTTTGCAGCGATGGACACTACACTTAACTCCTGCAGGCATCCATCTAACCCTTCGCGCAAAGCGGGTATGACTTCTCTCCTCTGCCGCGCCTCACCAAATTAGCCTTTTAATGCTCACGGACAGGCTGTCATTAACAAACTACCAGTTTTGGTCATTTGTTTTTTTTCA
This sequence comes from Engraulis encrasicolus, assembly GCF_034702125.1. Lineage (NCBI taxonomy): Eukaryota > Metazoa > Chordata > Actinopteri > Clupeiformes > Engraulidae > Engraulis > Engraulis encrasicolus. The sequence continues at coordinate 2,654,252 of NC_085867.1, forward strand.
TAAAATGCACAATGGGAACACTAGAACAGAGAGGAAAGGAAACAACTCACAAAACAATGCGATGTAGGCATGCATTCATTCATGCATTCACACAGAACAGTTACAGGTTCACAGTTAAGTTGTAGGTTATACCGCTACGCATAGCAAGGCAATGCCACTGAAATAGTGAATGCCACTTCCAGTACAAATATACAAGGTGCGCACGAGCGCTCATGCACACCTATATTTGGAAGCACTTGGAACTTTTGCAAGACTTGATACATTTTAAACAGCTTGTACGCACTAGTGAAAAGTGGCATTACGTTAACACATACATTTCTGCGTAAAACATCCGATATTAGCAGGTCTACAAAACGATACAATAAGTTACGTGTAAAAAAGCGTATTACTCACGGCAGGAGAGGTACGGAAGTCGAGGATGCTGCGGATGCGGCGCCCTTTCACTACAAAGAACATCTGTGCACGCGCTCTCTCTCTCTCTCTAACTCTCTCTCTCTCTCTCTCTCTCTCTCTCTCACACACACACACACACACACACACACACACACACACACAAACACACACACTGACCCCACAGTTGACGAGCGTAGCCTGTAGCACTTGGTGGCATTTTGCGTAATTTTTACCCAATGACTTTATTCTCACTGACAACGTGCCTACCGTCAAAGGATTTAGACACTTTGCCAGAATTTAGAAATGCACAGATTGAAAATTATATTTTACACATTGTATTTATATCTTTGAGGAATAGAGCCAGATAACGGGCCCAAGTTTGCGTTATTGGCATACAAAATAAAAGGAAAAGTCTCGCGTTGCCGATTATGAATATGTAGCCTACCAGAGGCGCCTGCAGACTTGACCAGTAAGGTACGCACCACCGCCCCCCCCCCCCCCCCCCCCCTCAAAAAAAAACCCCGGAGAAATGACAGCGGACGATGACACCGGAGGAGAAAAAAAACATAGGATTGGAGTATAGTCAGTATGTCTGGGGTGGTTTTCTTTATCAGTTGTCAATTTTTCTTATTGCTTTAGGCTAGGAAACAAGGTAACTTGTTGACGTTGACAAGGTGTTGGCCTATAGGCCCTACGGTTTTGAAAACCTTTTTGGCTGTATTGGCGTTTCACTTCTTTGGGTGCAGCCATGCATACACTTACTATTACTATTTTTTTTTTTTTTTAAACTGCGACATTGAACTGCAGCGACTTCCCCGACTATGCTACTACGAAGGCCTGCATGCACTTGTGTTCTCTCTCGTGCATGGGGATGAAACAAGTAGGCTATGGCAGACGCCATATCATTAGATACAACTTTTCAAGCGTTATACTTTTCGACTCGGGTAGAAAGTTGGCGCAGAGGTGTCTTCTGCAGCATGATGAATGAAGTTCACGTCACAATGGCTGAGCTGGGACCATAAAAAGCCCGGGCACGTTGTGCAAGAAAAGGCAGAAAGCGACTACATCAGCCTGTTAACCCACCGGGGAGTGCACTGAATGTTAGTCCAGGCTGATAACAAATGCGCAATAGAGACAGAGCACAAGAGAACCACCGACGCACTCGCACACAAATCGCAGAATGCTGTTCAGGAAAACGTGCGCAATAAGCATTAGAAAACACCCAAACTGCATGTCATCAAAACATGCAGAATTGCTTTAGAACTAATGCTTTTTCCGAACACAATGTATTTGCGTAGCTCACATAGCTAACCAGCTGTCAGTGCTGCCGTCCGAAGCTAATAGGCTACAAAGCAAAGTTCCGTACCTCTCATAAAACTCAAAAACCACAATACACAGAACGGTAACCAAAATACTTTAAATATGACACCAGAAGCAAAGTACCCTATAATATTTGCCGCGGCGGGCTCAGTGATGAATGAAACAGCTTAGCCTACCTGTACTGTCTGCTACCATCCAATGCCTTCTGCCTAGCCCACATGACAACTGGATTTTGGCTACGATTGAAATTTGTCACTTTCAAGACATTAACTTCGGTTATTTGATTTTTCTGCCATCAGCGACGCCATGACATAGTCTATGTGTTATTCCAAGTGGGAAATGGAGAGCTGTCTTTACTAACTAGAACTACTAGACTTAAATTTGTGGGCTATGTCTGACTGGAGGTAGCCGCTCAAGTTAGAATTCCGCTGATGGAACTAGAACTTGTTGCTGTAGCCTATCTTTTTTTCAGGAGCGCGCGAGTTTTACGCACAGAAGCAAAAAGCAGGCTATCTGCCTTTGTAAATTAATGGTGCCCAACCATAGTCTCTGCTCTTTAATTTGCTTCATGCTGCTTCTTCTCATATAATATGTTGCATTGTCACAACATTCATAGAAGACACAATAGGCGTAATATTTATTAAAAAAAAAAAAAAAAACTTCCTCCACTGGTGAAGGTACGCACAGTGCGTACGGCCGTACGGCTCCAGGCGCCCTTGGCCTACGACTCTTAACCTATACAAACTAAGAATGCTGCTTGATGCCCAAGTCTGACGTTAATGCAATCTCTGTTAAATCTCATAAGATATTTCGTAAAGCAATGTCTACAGACATTTCATCACACTTGGTTATGTTTGACAGCAGCATCAATAACCTATTTACTTCCAAGGTTCCCTAACAAGCACCCTTGTGGTTTATTTGCCAAAAAGAATGAATGGTGCGACGTCCAACGCGACCCTCCGGAGACATGGATCGTTTTCATGAATGTAGGGATTTGGCCCTACCTAGTGGTGCCACCGCCATCCAACAGGTCTATTTGGTGACAATACAGAGTAGAGTACTTTTATTAATCCCGAAGGAAATTAAGGTGTCTGTCAGCTTACATAAATACACAAATCCAAACATACACAAATAACTTATACACATAATTGAACATTACAGTAAAAGTGTACCGCCACACACTCTCTCTCTATCACAGTGTTTCCCAACCTTTTTAGTCCTGGGTACCCCCTAAGCCATTTTGTCATATGACATGTACCCCCTCGCCCTCACTCATGCTCTGTTGCTCTATCCCAATGTGACTACAGTCAATATATTTGTTGTTATTACATTTTTCCGCGTACCCCCTGAGGTGTGCTCGCGTACCCCCAGTGGTACACGTACCCCTGGTTGGGAAACACTGCTCTATCACACCCACGCTCTCTCTCTCACCGCCCCCCCCCACTAATGCACGGGCAGTCATGGGTAAGCGGTTAGGTCATCAGAATTGTATCCCAAAGGTTACCAATTCGACTCCTGACCCGCCAGGTTGGTGGGGGGAGTCATTAAGCAGTGCTCTACCCCATCCTCCTCCATAACTGAGGTACCCTGACCAAGGTACTGTCCCGCCGCACTGCTCCCTTGGGGTGCCATTGGGGGCTGCACGGATGAGGCATAGATGCAATTTCATTCTGTGCAGTGAGCACTTATGTGCTGTGTCACAATGACAATGGGAGTTGGGTTTTCTCAGGGGTGCGGTGGTGGAGGGCATGTCAAACTTTGGAACAAGTGAAGGGTTTCATTGCAAAACGACGTATCCACCATTTTTGACTTTTGCACTTTATTATTGGAAATGACTGTTCAGAGGTCATATCATCTTTGTGTGAATTCTTGCCATTCAAATATTTTGGGAACAGACTTACAAAAACGATATAAAATGCATTTTTATATATAAAATGCATTCCTTTGGAGTGTAACATCAATACAAAATGCAATTTCCCCAACATTCAACAAAATGGAGATTCACTGTTTTGCAATGAAACCCGTAAGAGCAGCCTCACCCAGTAAGCAATACACAGCAACAGACCACGAAATACACATAGGTCTACAAGACATAAAAAAACCCAAACTTGTGAAACTCAGTTTACATAATTACGAATTTATTGATAGATTCAAAAACAAAACAATACAGACCCTCAATAACAAATTACTTTTTGTTTGTTTAAACCCGTCTGTGGAAAAAAATAATGAAAATGAACATCCGAGACCACGTCTCCTTCTATTAAACTGCTTTTAAATCTTTACATCAGGATTAAAGACCTCAAGAGAACAAACGGAAGAGGACATAAGCGTAGTCCATGTGATGTACGACACATCAGAAGACGTAGGAAAAAGTTCTCTTAGCACAGGATTAGCTGTAGCATGTACGTTATGTAGCACAGAGAGTTGAATTGTGGAAGGCAAAGACGTCTTCTCCGTGAGCTTAGACACTGAAGACTCAAGACTCGGACATGCGCTTGGACAACGTTACTAAATGCAGACGTGCGTGTCACGCCATAAATGATGCAGTGTTAATTCAACACTCACAGAGCAAAAAAAAAGGACCTGGACTATCGCTATGTTTACATAGGACATTTAATTCCAAATTAACTCACTTTAATTCTGAATAAAGCTGAATTCCGCTTTGAAAACGTCATGTAAACACTTCACAATTCGAAAGATCAAAGGGAACTCGACAGAACTATTTAATTCTGAATTATTGATTTGGAATTATAAAAACGTCATGTAAACGTAGCCAATGACTGTTACAACTGCACCTAAGTGTTGTTGAATTAACACTGCTAAAAAAAATGACTGTGCAAAAGATGTCACACTCTCACACATTTCCCTTTTTAGCCTCATTTTCAGGCCTAAAATGATTTGCAACAGTCAAACAGTTATCATAAGTCAATCAGAATACCAGACATCTGTTCATCCATCCATCCATGCATCCGTCTAGCCACCTATTCTTCTGTCTGTTTTGGTGTTTGATGTTGCATTTCAGGATGCATAGTCTTAGTCGGTGAAAACGAAACAAAAAAATAAGCAAACCGAACAACTTCAAGATGGGATTTTAGAAGAGCAAATGGCAACGAGAAGAGAGACTATTAGTACATGGATTCTTTAATTATCAGCCCTTCTGTTGAACAACATGATCAATGATATTCAAAAATATTGCAATTCTTTTTCTTTTTTTTCATAATTAAAAAGTCACGGTCTTTGCAACATTTCAAATTACATTTTTTTATATTTCTTTACAATAAATAAAACAGAAAACATTTGCTTCTTTTGGATCTGTTGCCCATTGTAGGACGTCTCTCAAGGGGAGGAAAAACTAAAACTAAATATGCAAAATAAAGCGAAGCGTCATCTTGCTTCTTTGACTAAAATAGGCTTTCAGAAATCACATTTTACAGCCTTGAAGTTTTATGCGTTGCATCTGAAGTAGGATTAATGGACCGATACATATGGAAGGCGAGATCATTATTATTATTACTACCATAATACCAGTCACCTTGAGTTTTGGCATGAAATTGAAGGTGACTGAATGAGAAACAAAACAACCTCACTGGGTCTTGTACTTCATTTTAAAGCATGCAGCCTTCTTCAGACTATATAGCATTCTGCAATACTACTAACAAGCCATTCAGGAAACCTTTTGCAAAGCTTAAGATAACGAGTGTAGGGTAGTTATCTGGTCCTGAAGAACACACATGGGTGGAACCAGGGAAAGCTCCAGACTTTGCTGGGGAACCATATTCAAACCGGATCCTGTTAGGAGATCTCCACCAACCATCAGAACACAGTCAAGTAGGGAAGGTTCTGAGTAGGTAGGATCTGATATGAACTCAACATGTTTGAGGAATACACCATCATCACTCAAACATTCTACATCTCCCATAGAACTCCACAGAGTCTTTGTGGCATCATAATTAGAACTTTGCCATCAAAATTAGAATCATATGTCATCGTTCTCCTCAAAGCACCTTGGCTAATTCGACACCAGCCACATGAAGTGTGTGTGGGTTTGTTTGTTTGCGTGGGTTCTATCTGTCCAAGTGGGAACCCCATTGCACTCTGCTCTCACGTGATTACATGAAAAAACGAGAACGGAAATAAAAACAAAAATAAAAAAATAAAACAAACAAAAATAAAAACAGTAAAAGAAGACATACAAACAGACAAGACGCATGTCTGAGGTGTGGTATAAAATCTCGGTGGATTGTAAGACTGGCAAACGGTCAGACTCTTGGTCCCGAGACCTGACGCTCAGGCACTGTGAGCATCAGGACTGCCATGGCTTAGACTAGGGTTACGTTAACACTGGTAGATCAAGTGGCAGCAAGTGTGTGTGTGTGTGTGTGTGTGTGTGTGTGTGTGTGTGTGTGTGTGTGTGTGTGTGTGTGTGTGTGTGTGTGTGTGTGTATTGGACTGCTTTTTTGCATTAACAGCGGTGGCATATGAGTGTTTGTATAGTATGTGACATGTGCACACATACAGTAAATGCATGTGTGCAGGTGTTCCCATGTTTACTTTATATTTTCACCCTTTTTCTCCTAAGAGATGAATCTGAACGCAAATGCCTGCATACGAGGTGAGTGTGTGGTTGATAGTATTCCCGTACAGTATGTATGTCTTGTGTGTGTGTGTGTGCTCCTGCTGTGTATGTGTCAGTTCACACTCCCAGCTTGTTGGCCTCGGTAAGCTGCTGTGTGTGTGTGTGTGTGTTGTGTATGTGTGTGTGTGTGTGTGTGTGTGTGTGTGTGTGTGTGTGTGTGTGTGTGTGTGTGTGTGTGTGTGTGTGTATGCCAGTTCAGTTCCTCCTGTTTCACACTCCCAACTTGTTGGCCTCGGTAAGATGCTGTGTGTGTGTGTGTGTGTGTGTGTGTGTGTGTGTGTGTGTGTGTCAGTTCCTCCTGTTTCACACTCCCAGCTTGTTGGCCTCGGTGAGCAGCACCTTGAGCACGGGCATGAAGGAGGAGATCTCGCTGAAGTTGCTGCTGGTCACGATGTGCGTGTGGATGGAGAGGCCCTCGGCGTACGCACGCGTCTCCATGCTGCGCGCCATGTTGTGCAGACCGCCCACGATGGCCGCCGACAGCTGAGGAGGGCAGAGATCCGAGAGGTCAGGGAGATGTTTAGGATTCATTCATTCATTTATTTAGGATTGATCGATTCATTCATTCGTTCATTCATTCATCCATCCATCCATCCCTCTATCCATGATGGCTGCCAGCTGAAGATTGGACAGGGAGATGTGTAGGATTCACGTTCATTCATTCATTCATTCATTCATTCATTCATTCATTCATTCATTCATTCATCTATCCATAAATCCATCCATCACTGATAGCTGCCGACAGCTGAGACAGGTATCCGGAAATCGGAGAGGTCAGGGAGATGTTTAGGATTCATTAATTCATTTAGGATTTGTTCATTCATTCATTCATTCATCTATCCATGATGTCTGCTCTGATTCTGAATAAGGCTCAATTCCGCTTTGAAAATGTCATGCGAACACTTCTTAATACGGAATTAAATGAAAGATCACAGCCTGATCTCCAAAAATTCTGTGCTCCTGGACACGGATGTTAAGGACACGAAATCTGTGTTCAGGAGCACGGATTTTGTCAAATTCTGTGCTTCTGGACACGGAATTGTTTTCCGTGATGGGCACACGGAAGTGCTTTCTATAGGCTATTACCACAGCACTGTGTAACACTATCATTAGAAAATACACACCAAATGCTAATCCTAAACAAAATAATGCTATGGCAATTTAAGTTGTGCCCTGACCAAAACTTTCATAACCTTAACCTGTCATTAAAGACATATTTTTTGAGAAATACCTTTTCCAGTTGTTTGCTAGGCTATCAAATTCATATAATGAATGAAAGAAAACTAGCTGTGCCCAGACCAAACCAATCCCTAACCCTAACCTGTCAGTAGGAAATGTTTTTTTTTAGACAAAATATTTGAAATTAGAAAAATCCTGAGAAAACACAAGACTGTGGAAACATAGAGCTATGGGAGTAGCCTATAGAGAGAGCACTTCTCTGTGTCCATCACGGAAAACAATTCCGTGTCCAGGAGCACGGAAAACAATTCCGTGTCCAGGAGCACGGAATTTTGGCAAAATCCGTGCTCCTGGACACAGATTTTGTGCCCTTAACGTCCGTTTCCAGGAGCACGGAATTTTTGGAGATCATGTTGAAGATCAAAGTAAACTTGACGGAACTATTTAATTCTGAATTATTCAATCAGAATTAAAAACCTAATGTAAACATAGCCATTCATTAATTAATTTCACAGACACCACCTAAAAAGAAAGTGAAAGTCAGCCTTGTTTCAGAGGACAGGAGCTTCTTTAGGCTTCAAATACAGACACCACTGGACACAACAAACACCAAAAGCCACATATGCCACAAGGGACAGACAAATAAAATAACATCACACAGCACAAACACAAATACTGCACAAACAAAATCACCAGGCACACTAAACCACAAGGCATACACAGATACCCTAGTCACTCACATACATGCAAACACACATAAAAATGACACAACAAAACACACACACACACACACACACACACACACACACACACACACACACACACACACACACACACACACACACACACACACACACACACACACACACACACACACACACACACACACACACACACACACACACAGTAATACTCACGCTCTGCTCCCTGAGTTTGTCGTAGAGCAGCTCCAGCCGTTTGTTGGCCTGCTCCAGCTTCCTCTTGGTTTGCTGAGGGAGAAAGCAGGAAATGACATCACTCCAAGCTCATAGTTAATCATCGGCCACATTCGTGATGCCGCATGCTGCACTAATTTTCCCTTTCTGCCACATATCTTTTCTTGATATTTTATTTCTAACCAGAATGCATTGTAATGTCGCAATGTGCATGCACACTGCAGATTTGCGCAGCCTGCACCATCACAAACATCATGTCCACAGATACAGAAGAAAACATGTCGCATTGACTACCGATGCGTCTACCATTGGAACAAATAGCAATTCAAATTCATGACGACCATCCTTGTTTAGTGGTAATTTTGATTGAATGAACATCACTTGGTGTCAAGGAGATACACAAATTACCCTGTAGGTGGCGGTATAACATAATCCTTGCAGACAGTGTGAAAAAACCTTCCAAATATGTGCAAAGATGGCAGCGCCCAAGGCTTGCCGTACTAAAAGGCTGAACACGCCATCTAGTGTTCTATATCGATGATATTAAATCAGTGCCTCAGGGTATGACTTCACATCAGGGTCATATTGAATTAGCCCCTCCGCCCGCGAGAACAGCTGGAGCTGATTTCTAGTCATTATAGAATTACATAAGCCCATGTTCCTGATCGCAATCATTCTCCCTTTTTAATCGAATTAAAAACCTTACAAATAGAATAGTCTGAGGCTAGGCTAGTGCAGTGATGCTAAGCAGCAGGAAGCAGAAGGAGAGGAGGCTGGGAGTAGGCTAGACTAGTGTATACTGGAGGCTGGGAGTAGGCTAGACTAGTGTATACTGTATATCTAGCGGGGTGTGCGTGTGTGCTTGTGTGTGTGTGTGTGTGTGTGTTTAAACGGCAGAGAAATAGACAGACAGTGTGTGTGAGTGCGAGTGCATGTGCATGTTCATGGGAGATGTGTGTGTGTGTGTGTGTGTGTGTGTGTGTGTGTGTGTGTGTGTGTGTGTGTGTGTGTGTGTGTGTGTGTGCGCTCACCGGGTCGGAGGCGGCGGCCAGGCATTTCTGTACGACGGCCTCGAAGGTGTTCTTCAGAACCATGTGCTCTTCAGGAATCGGCTTCTTGCTCACCTTCTCCACTACCGTCCTCTGTGGAGGCTACACACACACACACACACACACACACACACACAGAAATGCATGAATGCAAACGCACACACACAGAAATGCATGAATGCAAACGCACACACACAGAAATGCATGAATGCACACAAACACGTACACTCACACTCACACACACACACGCACGCACGCACGCAGACACACGCATAGACAGACATGTATGCATGCATGCACGCACGCACGCACGCACGCACGCACGCACGCACACGCACACACACACACACACACACACACACAGCTTTTTATAAAAATCATTTGTGTATCTAGAACACAGTACACTGCCACATCCAAAATGAGTTCAGCACCATTTTATGAAGTTGTTATACAGTAGTCTACAGTTATAGTCTTATCTTGCTATTCCATACATCCTGGAACCGAATGACATCAGTCTCCTACTAGGATCATTTGTATGGCAACATTTTGGAAAGAGCAAGATTTATTTAATGCTCCTCTGAAGCAATTTGATGAGATTATTCCCCTAAAAAGCTATATCGCGGTCAACTGCAAAAACACACGTCTTGCTTAAGCGGCGTGCAAAAGGTCATTTTCTTTTTGACTGCTTTGCTACTGACATCAATTACACAAAACTTGCTGGTGTGAGCAATAGTGGTTTATATATGTAGGATATGAGAGCTTCACCAATCTTGGGACAGTGGCTTAAAAAGCGGGACCGTCAGCCAAAGAGTTCATTACACTGGGATCTATGCCACGGGGGCTTGTCCGTGGATGAGACGGAGGCAGATGCGAGTATTTCAAAAAATAATTATGCTAGGCGGTATTTCTTAGAGATATACAGTTTATGTTTTTGGCAGGGTAAGGAGAGCCTTTAGTATTTTTTTTGTCCTTTTAGTGTTCTGACCAAAGTGTGTCGAAGACACTTAATGAAAACATTAACAGGCAGTATCTAAATTATGATAAAAAGCGGTTCAGGGTGTACAACATCAAAATGCTAGCGGGAGTTCCATTATCAACCTGGCCTCAAACGCTGGTACCACACACCATGCACTTATAACACATGATACCAAAGAGCTACTAAGGCCTGTAGCCATGGTCCTCCATCATAAGAGTACATTACAGTCACTTAAATCAGTGTTTCTCAACCTTTTTTTAGGCGAGGCACCCTTTCAATTCATGAAAAATTTCAAGGCCCCCCCGAATCGACAGGCTGTAACATGGCATCGCATCCGATACCACACAACCTTAGAAAAGTAACACATTTGGAGACACCACACAACCTACGTTCGAAATTGCTGCTTACTGAGGCGACCTAAATTTACTTTATTGTGCGTAAATGGCAGATGAAAGATTCCACTGTCTAAGCATTCATTTACTAATTCAGACAAATATGTGTAATATAACATAATTTATTTCTCAGACACGTTTCCGCGGCACCCCTGAGGTGGGCCTGCGGCACCCTGGTTGAGAAACACTGACTTAAAGGATAAATGCAGGCTAATGTACCTGTACTAGATCGGCATAACGTCATATGATATAACATGTTGAGAGTGTAAAAAAACCCCCACAAAACATCAACTACAGTGCACACATTCATGTGGCATGTTATTTCAATTGACCAGGATGATACTTAGGGAAAAAAGGAGGCCAGACTACTCTGTCGTCGAACAGTTTTTCAAGGTTTTATGTTTATTTATGTTTTATTTTATTATTATTTTTACCTTATGTTTTATCTTAATGTTTTAAATGTTTTTTGACTCTAATTCATTTCCTTCTTTCTTCCCTGTTTTCCTTTCATTTACATTTGTTAACTTTGTGAAGCACATTGAGTTGCACCTGTGTATGAAATGCGCTATATAAATAAACTTGCCTTGCCTTGCCTTAGTGTTGGTGATGGTCCCATACCACTACGAACCAATGTGCATGGTCATGTGACATGTTATTCATAAAGAACTGATTAAGTAATTGTATATAAATGATATACATTTTAAGCACATATAATAAAAATTATACATAAAAACTAACTGGGAAAAAAAGAAATGCCACTACGCACTACACACAAACAATCACAATGTTCCACACAGACAGTTTTCTGCGTTTTCTGCCCTCCCCAGCGTGCGACCTGGATCTCACCTGGATGAGGGCCCCAGTGGGGGCTCCGGGGGCCCCCTCCACGTTCCGGTGGGGCATGCTGGGGGGGCCGGTGGCGGGCATCTGGGGGTGCTGCTGCTGCTGCTGCTGCGGAGGCTGCTGCTGCTGGAGGGGATTGTATGGGGCCTGCTGGAAGAGAAGAGAAGAGAAGAGAAGAGAAGAGAAGAGAAGAGAAGAGAAGAGAAGAGAAGAGAAGAGTAGAATACAACAGCAGAGAAAAGAAAAGAATAGAAGAGAAAAGAAAGACATAGAATAGAGTAGAAGACAGGAGAAGAGAAGAGAAAAGAAGAGAGAAGAATAGAATCGAGTAGAGTAGAATACAACAGCAGAGAAAAGAAAAGAATTGAAGAGAAAAGAAAGACATAGAACAGAGTAGAAGAGAAGAGAAGAGAAGAGAAGATAAGAGAAGAGAAGAGAAAAGAAGAGAGAAGAATAGAATCGAGTAGAGTAGAGTAGAGTAGAGTAGAGTAGAGTAGAATATAAAAGAATAGAACAGAACAGAACAGAACAGAACAGACTTTATTGTCATGCAAGCATGAAATTAATCTTTGGTCTCACTGTATAAAAACATTGACATTCATTCCATAGCTCAAAACTTAAATACATACATTCATCATGGCATAATATATCCCTTCCCTCTAGCCACCCTTCCCAGCATACACATCATATCAGTGTTCCCACTCTAACTCAAATATAAAATTCCTTGATTTTCCACGACTTTCCAGACCAGAAAAACAGAAATTCCATGACCACTTCTGTAAAAAGAAATTACGTTAAAAAGTTTTAAGAAGTGTGAAAACTGAAGATTATCTTCACCCCAAGAGCCGACACCGAGCCACAATCAGACTTAGGTGGGCTCATAGCATTCTAGAACGTTGCACATGACAGCGCGAAACCAAACGGTCTCTGGCGAAGCGTTGTAGTATAACCAATAAAAAACCAATATATACACAGAACAAAAAAGTTTTTGATTCTACGCAACTGTTAAGAAAACTCCATGATATTCCATGACTGTGCATGCAAAATGATAAAATTCCATGACTTTCCATGACTGGAAAAACTTTTATGAAATTCAATGATATTCCAGAAATTCCATGACCCGTGGGAACCCTGTCATATGTATAAGTCAGGTAGGTACTGTACCTGCTGTGGAGGCATGCCGGGCTGGAAGGGCTGAGGGGGGCCCGCGGGGGGCTGTGGCTCCCCTAGAGGAGAGAAGATGGGGGCCGTGATGGGGGCAGGAGGAGTGTAGTTATCCTGTACCTGCAAGGACAGAGGAAAACATTTCAGTTCACTTTACACCAGGGGGGGAACCTATAGCCAGGCCGTGCCCTCCTAGTGACGCAACAGCTTCAGCGTTGCTACCAGTCAGGTCAAGAGTTAATGCAAGTACTTTCTGAGTTCCCGCAAATATGGGAACTCCTCCCACTTTGTTGGGAAGCAAACAATCATTAGCAAACCAAGGGAGGCCATTTGGGAAATGCCGTTTGGGAAATGCTAACTGTTATGCTCTTGGTCAGACCAAGTTTTGAAGACAGGGGCGCCTCCAGGTGGTGGCTAGTGGTGGCTACCGCCACCACGTGATCCCTCTCAGCCACCACGTTAGCCACCACAACAAAATCTGTTAAACTGGCTGGCTTGCGTGGCTTGTAGCATTAGCTAAACTCCAACTCCCAGCATGCACGACAACAAGCTACGCTAGGTAGACCCGCCCCTCCCTCGAATCGAGAGATGAGACGGGAGCTCTTCATTTCTCTTATGTCGCATTGGCCGGGCCAGCAGCGTACAGCAGTGAGATGGACAACAACAAAGGTGTCAGTCTGTAAATAAATTATTTACAATGTCTATGCTCCTTTTTTGATATTTGATTACAAACAGTGTGTTGAGGACTTGAAATTAGTTAGCCCCCTGCAGCTAACTGAAATGCCACTTCAAAAAACGAACTGCTCATTAAACCTTTTCCTACTTATAAACTGTCCCCAAATACATTGTTTTGAATGTTAACTTGCTATGCCCTTCTTTAGGTTACAAAAAAATTGAACTTGAAGATTTATTGATGGTTGTTGAATCAATATTGGATCTCTGCTGTTTTGTTGACGAAACGTCTGAGGTCCTCCCCTTTGCTAGTAGTATAAGTCACATTAGTAGCAGTAACTTATAGAAAGCTACCCTTGCACATTCTCATTATGAATGTCAGCAGGGCTGGCATTAATGAAGGCATAAGAAAACAGTTGTTTGAAAAGGGCGGAATTTGCAGACCACATTCATGAAGATGTATTTGTTAGTGTGGAAGCCAATATGCCTAAAGATCAGCTGATGTGATTTTTTAAATTATTATTTTTTATTTCAGGTGCCAATTGAGCAAGCCCAGTGGGAAAATGTAGGCCCTGTGTTAGTATGAGAGTCACGTTTTCTCCCTGTGTGTGTGTGTGTCAACTTGTGACATTTTACATTATTACAATTAATTGATTGACAGGCTGTCAGCACTATATAAATAATTGTATCATATCATACATAATGTGCTTGAGAAGGAGAAAATATAGAAAGTAAGACTGTACATAACTAATCCTAATAATAAACAAAATGGCTATCTAGCCTATACTGTATCTAACATCCCCAGTATATCAATAAATAGTTGAGAGGTTTTTCGTCGGGTATGCCACCCCAAGATTTTGCCTAGCCCAAACTAGCCACCCAGAGGATTTATTTCTGCTGGCGCCACTGTTTGAAGAGATTTGAAAGTCGATTATAATCAGGCTAGGGAACCTATGTCTTGAGGGGTGCTTATGGCCCCTGATAATTTTTCGTGTTATACAGTTTCACATGAAATTAGCACATGTTCTGTTAAGATATCTTCGAAATTACATTTGTTATATTTTATATTATTTGTTATATATTATGTATATTTTATGCATTACGTATGCTTTGTGTTCATAGTACAGTCCTGGGAGGAATTTATAGCCTGATAAACCAGCCTAAATGTGAGACCGGAGTAATTTAGTCTGGCCCCGATGAACGATACCTCCGAAGATTGTTGATGAGAACAACCTGTTGTTTTTTCAAACCGTGCCGACGCTCTGACCAATCGGCGATCTTTACCGTTGATGTGCTTTCCCAACGGTGTTGCGAGCTTCGTCGTCACTCCTTCAAAACCCCGCCCGCTTTGATTCAAAACAAATCCCTGCGTTGTGATTGGGTTTGCCAGACTCAGGGCACAGTGTTCAAAACGTTCTCAGATCCGAGGCCAGACCCACTCGCAACTGAAAAATGTCAGCGTCCAGCGGGTGGCACTGGTTTACCAGGCTAAGGAATTCATACATTTTGAAGTGACCCACGAATAAAAACGGTTCCCCACCCCCCTGGAATACAATGACTTTGTTTTTGATTGGAAGCGTCTTTTAATCAGAGGGTAAATGTTTACATTGATAGATACAGTACGAGTACAATGCAAATGCGGTGAGCGAGGCCTTTCAGATGACTTTGTCCTACGACTAGGCCAAGCTGTCTGCGACCCTGTGTGTGTGTGTGTGTGTGTGTGTGTGTGTGTGTGTGTGTGAGTGTGTGTGTGTGTGTGTGCGTGTGCGTGTGTGTGTGTGTGTGTGTGTGCGTGAGTGTGAGTGTGTGAGTGTGTGTGTGTGTAGATTTAAATATAGATAATGCATGCACCACACTTGGTTTCATCATTGATTCAGCTCCATTTAACTCCATATATTAAAGCCTGCATCATTTATGCCCCAGGCCTACTATATTCACTTTATTCCCAGTTTAACTTCATATGAATTAATGTATGCAAAGCATTTAATATTTATGATGATATTAACACATTCATGAGATAAGAAACTGCTAAATGTTACCAACTTAAATGCTTGAAATGACATGCTTGTTCTCAGCTTTAGGTTTTACAATGTGCATGTGCGCACAAGTGTGTGCATGTGCGGATGTGTTTGAGCGAGACTTCCTGTATGTTTTATGCTATGCATGTCAGCAATTTGTGAATGTGAGATACTATGTGATGATCAGGCATTACTTACAATTTCATATGTGCTCCAGCTCTCTGTCTCTTTCCATCTCTCACACTAGGGCTATAACGATACACTCAACTCACGATTCGGTTCGTATCACAATCTTTGACCTACAGTTCGATACACCCCACAATTTCTCAGTTGCCAACATTATAAAATAAAATTATGAATAGAAACTATGATAGTTTATAGGTAGAATAGGTTACAAGAGGCTACTAATAATTTGAAAAAGTTTAAATATAATAATGATGATGATTTGAGGCTTGAAAGCAATAACTTAATGTTATGCGTTTGTTTTCTTGACAGATCGGTAAAAAAAACGTTGAAAGGGCGTATCACAATACTGCCACCTTGTATCACATTACAGTATCGTGACTCTGTGTATCAACGATTTCTCGGTTTGATACAATATCGTTACAGCCCTATCTCACACACACATGCATTCATTCACTCACTCTCACCTTCTTCTTCTTAGGGACTCTGGTCAGGTTGGGTGGGTCATTCCATCCATTCTGAGGTCCTGAGACACAGAAAGAAAGCGAGAGAACGAGAGACAGTGGTAGAGATGGAGAGAGAGAGAGAGAGAGAGAGAGAGATGGAGAGGTAGAGGTAGAGAGGAGGAGAGAAACAGAGAGAGAGAGAGAGAGAGAGAGAGAGAGAGAGAGAGAGAGAGAGAGAGAGACGGAGAAAGAGAAAGAGAGAGAACGAGAGATAGAGACAGATGGAGGGACAAACAGAGAGGTAAAAGAGAGAGTGAGAAACACCCTTCCTTCATCCACAGGGTACGTACAGCTCCATAAGGTGTACGACCTGTAGAGCCCTGTAGAGGGAGCTCTGATCTCAGTGCTGCTGTATTAGGACCCAAAAGCACCTGCGTTTGCATCTGCCTCCTACTGCCTGCGGCTCGCAGGGATGATGATGATGATCGACCCAGCAAGGGACGCAGACGCAGAGCAAAAAAAAAAAAGAAGCTGCACACAGAAGCAGTATCGCATCGCATCGGCACCATAATCACAATCAATTTACTCCCTGGCCCCCGGGAGAGGAATTATCCCTGCGTAAGCCCGAGCATCTGTTACACTGTCATAGACCAGCCACATAATCATCTGGGTGACATTTTGCGCAGCGTGCGCGCCTACGCCTAACTGTAGTGAGGATGGGTACCAGAGGCGATGGCGCTAGGCTAAAGCTGCAGCAGTAGCATTACCACCAGCACCCCAAAAGAACAACCGAACTATAGTATGCCTTGGTAAGGATAATGTATAAGTGTAATGTATACATGTCTTGATAAGGCTAATATACAGTGCCTTCAAAAAGTCTACACACCCCTCCTCAAATGTCAGGTTTTTGTGATGTAAATAAATGGCAGAAAGACAAATAAATTCACAGCTTTTTCCACCTTCAATCTAAACTATTGACCTGTACAATGCAATTGAGAAACAAGCATAAAGCTTTAAAGGGGAACAACAGAAAATAAAAAACTTCAATTAACATGGTTGCATAAATATACACACCCTTAAATTAATACTTAGTTGTAGCACCTTTGGGCGTCTCTGGGCTATTCCAAAACCTCAATCTTATTCTAGTGAAGCCATTCTTTTGTAGACTTAGGCGTGTGCTTGGAGAAATTGTTGTTCTGAAAGATTAGTTCCTCTGCATCTTCACCTTTCTACCAGGGGGCTGGAGGTTTTGTGCCACTGCCACAGCCCCTGTGGAAATGTTCATAATTCCCTCCTCCCTAATGAGGACCCCAGTTACTGCTGAAGAAAAACAGCACAAAATAACAATGCTGCCACCACCATACTTCATGTTAGGTATGGTGTTATTGCGGTGATATTTTGCGCCAAACATACCCTTTTGAATTATGACCAAAAACTTCAATCTTGGTGAGGTAAATTTTGCAAAAAAACTTCTGTAATCTCCCAAATGCATGTGGGAAGATGTGTTATGGTCAGGTGAAACCGAGGTTGAACATTTTGGACATAATTCCAAAAGGTATTTTTGGCACAAAACATCACCGCAATAACACCATACCTAACGTAAAGTATGGTGGTGGCAGCATTGTTCTTTTGTGCTGTTTTTATTCAGCTGTAACTGGGGCCTTTATTAGGGAGGAGGGAATTATGAAAATTTCCACAGGGGCCGTGGTAGTGGCACAAAACCTCCAGCCCCCTGGTAGAAAGGTGAATATGCAGAGGAACTAATCTTTCAGAACGACAATTTCTCTAAGCACACGCCTTAATCTACAAAAGAATGGCTTCACCAGAATAATATAGAGGTTTTGCAATGGCCCAGACAAGCCAAAGGTGCTGCAACTAAGTATTAATTTAAGGGTGTGTATATTTATGCAACCATGTTAATTTAAGTTTTTTATTTTCTATTGTTTCCATTTAAAGCGTTATGCTTGTTTCTCAATTGCATTGTACAGGTTAATAGTTTAGATTGAAGGTGGAAAAAGTTGTGAATTTATTTGTCTTTCTGTCATTTTTTTACATCACAAAAACCTGACATTTGAGGAGGGGTGTGTAGACTTTTTGAAGGCACTGTATGTTTGAACGTGTGCGCACACTGTATCGTCACATTCCGATAAGCCATGGAAAGTTTGGAGAAACAATGCTGTGGAAACAGCTGTACAGAAACAGCTAATCTGTGCTACTGTTATTCAATACTGCCCTTTACCGAAATTCTTTACGTATAATATCAATTTAGTCACTATTTCTGCCACAGCTTCTGAAGTTTTTCATACTGATCGAACACAATATCATTTGTGTTACACTGACACTTTTGCTGTGTCTCAGATGGTGTACTTGTGCACTTCGGGCACTATGATTTAGTGCCTAATTAATACGCTATACACCCTAAAACATGAACACTGAAATGATCAAGGGCTCCATTTGAGATCCAGCATGTCTAAAAACACACTAAAAAGGCATAAAAATAGAAATATCTACATATACATCAAGAAAGTTTTGTCACACCAACACAAAAACGTAAAGCTCCATCCAAATCTCTCCCTCTGCAAACACACTGCAGGGTCCATAGCGGGCAGCTGGCACCGTTCATCACTGCAATAGCCGCAAAAGAAAGCCGATGATTTGTTGTGAGGCATTCCAGGCGCTTTTCGGCGAGCCATAAATTAAAAAAACAGTTCTGATTTGTGATCTCAAAGCGATTTATGATCTTGGAACAATTTGAGGGACGACCGTCTGTACAAATTCACCTTCAGTCAAACCGTTCTCACTGTGCATCGCAACCTCTGAAAAAGGAAATAAGATCAGGGGTTTGCCACATCGTACTTTATGAAGATGGATACACATGTGTTTTGTGTGCCTATCTGAAATTGATCTGTACACATATGACAAGGATGCATAGTACTTTGTTTCTGCTCATGAGAGAAAATATATGATAAATGCAGTTTCTTCACTAATATCAGCATGGGATGAATGCCTTGCCTCTTCCACAGTAAAATTGAATCTTCCATATTTGAAATCAGTCTGTTCAAAAAATCAATTTGTTTTCGTATAACTTTGGCCTGGTCCATTTAAGACGCATGTTGTGCAGTGCATATATCACACACTAAGGATGCTTGGCTTCCCGAAAAATGAATGCAAAAAACCTGCTAAAATATTGTTCAATATCATCAATAATTGGTAGTTGACACATATGGAGAAGAAGGTTCTGTGTAAATATCCTTGAGAACTTTGCTATGGACTATTGATCAATTGTGGTACCAACCAACTACTGTATGTATTCCAACTGTTAATGCTCTGTCTATGGAAACTCAATTTTGAACTGTGGTTCAGAGTTCAGATGCAAAAACCCCTAACTCCATTTCTGAAGACCTGCACTTCTATATTTTTAGAGAACCCCGTCGTTAGTTTGGTTTACAT
Organism: Engraulis encrasicolus; assembly: GCF_034702125.1. Lineage (NCBI taxonomy): Eukaryota > Metazoa > Chordata > Actinopteri > Clupeiformes > Engraulidae > Engraulis > Engraulis encrasicolus. Next base: position 2,673,908 of record NC_085867.1, read on the forward strand.
TCATGTACTTGATAATACATATAAATAGTTCTATTACAAAAATAAAATAAAAAATATGCAACTTTGTATTAAATAAAAATGAATTAAGATTATTTTCTGAAATGGCACTTATGGGGTTTTGCATCTGAACTCTTCACATAAAGACGTCTTAATGTGTGTGTGTGTGTGTGTCATTGCAGACCTGTTCTTTGTGAGGCAGGCCCCAGATCTGGGTGCTGTTGCTGGGTGTCTGGTGCTGGGAGTGTCGGTGATGTGGGTAGTAGGAGTGTGGCGTTCTGTTCAGTACCTGAGGCTCCGTGCGGTGGTGGGGGGGGCAGGGGGGACACAGGGGAGCCCGCACCTCCCCCCTGCTGGTACGACCCTCCACCCACGGCATGAGGAGCATGAGGAGGAGGAGGAGGAGGAAGAGGAGATGCAGCAGCAGCGGATGCATTGTAGGAAGCAGAGGAGGCCAGAGGAGGAGAGGGGAAAGAAGGAGCCACTGAGGCCGCGGGAGGAGAGGGGAGCGAGTGAGGATGAAGATGATGATGAGGAGGAGGATGCTGAGGATGATGATGGTGCTGATGATGAGGAGGAGGTTGTTGAGGATGATGAAGAGGAGGAGGGGGGTGGGAGGGGTACGCGGGCATTGGACCTGGCGGGTAGGGGGCGCCTGGGGGCATGTAGTGAGGAGGGTAGGCGGAGGAGGGAGAGGAGGAGGGCGAGGAGGAGGAGTGAGGAAGAGGAGGATGAGAAGGAGGTGAAGAGGAGTACTGGAGAGGGTTGTAGATGGGGGGAGGAGGTGCTCCCACGCCTGGATTATAATGAGGAGGAGCAGGGGGAAAGGCTGCATGGTGCACTGAGAGGAGGAGAGAAGGAGAGAGGGATGGAAGGAAAGAGAGGAGGAGAGAAGGAAAGAGAGGAGGAGAGAGGGAGAGGAGGAGAGAGGGAAGGAAAGAGGAGGAGAGAGGGAGGGAAAGAGGGATGGAAGGCATGAAAGAGAGGAGGAGAGAGGGAAATAAATGAGGGAAGGAAAGAGAGGAGGAGAGAGGGAAAGAGGGAGGGAATGAAAAAGAGGAGGAGAGAAGGAAAGAGGGAGAGAAAAAAAAAGCGGAGGAGAGAAGGAAAGAGGGAGGGAAGGAAGGAAAGACAGGAGGAGAGAGGGAAAGAGGAGGAGAGAAGGGAAGGGAGGAGGAGAGAAGGAAAGAGGGAGAGAGGGAAAGAAGGAGGGAAGGAGAGAGGGAGGGAAAGAAAGAGAGGAGGAGGAGAGAGAGGAGGAGAGAAGGAAAGAGAGGAGGAGAGGTGGAAAGAGGGAGGGAAGGAGAGAGGGAGGGAAGGAGAGAGGGGAGGAGAGAGGGAAATAAATGAGGGAAGGAAAGAGAGGAGGAGAGAAGGAAAGAGGAGGAGGAGGGAAGGACAGAGGGAGGGGAATAAACAAGGAAGGGAAAGAAAAGAAAAGGAGAGAAGAGCAGAGAGATCAAAAGCATTTAAAGTTTATTAAACATGCAAACACTCACACACACACACACACACACACACACCTCATACATGCAAATACACACACGCACGCACACATACACACCTTCATTGATAAAACATGCCAGCATATCACATATCAGATCATGTTCCCCTACTAACATGATAAACCTGATCATACTGTACATGCAAGAGCAACTCAGAGACTTCGAGTTACGATAATAAAGGTATACACAGACTGCTTGGAGATCATGCAGAGAGATGGATCAGTGTCAAACAGTCGTTGTTCATTCCACGTTCAGAACACACATGCACGTTGACTCAGACGGAAGTATCCACACGTACACGCACACACTCTCTCACACACACACACACTCTCTCACACTCACACTCACACAGATTAGCATGCATCCTCTACACTTCCATGAGATTGTTCATGGTGTGTGTGGGTGTGAGTGGAAGGCGAGGATCAGCTTTGTCATGCTCTGAGACAGTGGAGAGAAGAGTAGATAGGTGTTCAGATAGATCTCCTTTCCCCCTCCATTGGGGTCGACCGTGGATAATGTAGCGTGCTATGTGGCATCATACTTAATCCCAGGGCGCTACTCTGTGTTGTGGGGTATGCAGTGTAGTGTAGTGGTATACTCTGAAGATACTGCAGTGGTTGTACATTTAGGTTACTTCCTCTGAGTTTAATGTAGTGTATTGTATTTAATAAGTATTCTTCCATCCTTCTGTGAGTATACTTCCTTTTAGGGTAGTAAGTAGTGTAGTTACCTACTTTGGGTATACTGCTGTTGTGTGTGTCAGTAGAGTACTTACTTAGATGGTACGATAAGGAAAAGTGCTTACTCTGTGGGTACTATTTGTGTAGTGCAGTGGTTCTCAACTGGAACAGTCTTGGGACCCACCATTTTCCAATCTCATTCAGTCGGGACCAATTTTTTTTTAGCGAGAGTCGAATGACTGTTTGCACGCTACTATCGCGCATAAGCATTCTGATTTTATCTATGACGACTGATGTCACAAGTTCAATCGCCTATCAAAATAAAAGTTGTAAATTGTTGCAGGGAAAGTTGGATGTTTTTTTGTTTTTTTAGCGAATCAATGAATTACGATTTTTTTTTATACCGTGGCTCTGTGACCCACCCATGACCCCTCCGCGACCCACTTTTGGGTCGCGACCCACCAGTTGAGAAACACTGAGGTAGTGTGCTTACTCTGTGGGTACTATATAATGTAGTGTACTTACTCTGTGGGTACTATATACTGTAGTGTACTTACTCTGGTACTGCTGTGAGACGTAGGCTGGAGCTGAGGAGGCCGGTGGAGGGACAGCCGCCATGGCAGGCTGATGGCCAAATGGAGGCATCCCAGGATCCACCTGGGGGGTGGAGGGGGGGGGAGAGAGAGAGAGAGAGAGAGAGAGAGAGAGAGAGGGAGAAAGAGAGAGGGAGACAGAGAGATAGAGAGCGAAAGAGAGAGAGATAGAGATAGAGAGCGAGAGAGAGAGAGAGAAAGAGAGTGAGAGAGAGAGAGAGAGAGAGAGAACGAGAGCGAGAGGAAGAGAAAGAAAAAGAATAACAAAAGTGCAAAAGAAAGGCACAGAAACAGAGGGGGGTAGAAGAATATATTTAACAACAAAAGGATCAACCTTTCATCACAAACATCAAATCGACTTCAAGAAACACTGAGGTGGTTCCACTGTGCTATGCTGTGCTGTGCTATGCTGTGCTGTGCTGTGCTGTGCTGTGCTGTGCTGTGCTGTGCTGTGCTGTGCTGTGCTGTGCTGTGCTGTGCTGTGCTGTGCTGTGCTGTGCTGTGCTGTGCTGTGTATGTGTGTCTACTGACAACCATGAAGCAAGATCTGCAAGTGTAAATGGATGGTTAAAAATGCTGCATGTATGGAGGCGGGTATCCACAGAGACGATTGTACAGGACATGGCTGACTCTAAACCAAGAGAGATGATGGTTATGTGGAGGAGAGAGGAAGAAAGAGAAAAAGAGAGAAAAAAAATGGATCTCGTCTCTTGCTCCATCTGTGGACTAGGGTGCAGTACAAGCAATAAGGCACTAGGTGGCAGCATGGCGTCATTTTCCTGCAACACTGACTGGTGCATGAAGGTGATAAAGACCAGAAGAAAAAGAAGAAGCAGTCTATGAGGATGGGAGAGGAAGAAGGTGGGAAGGGAAGGGAAGGGAAGGGGAGGGAAGAGAAGAGAAGAGAAGAGAAGAGAAGGGAAGGGAAGGGAAGGGAAGGGAAGGGAAGGGAAGGGAAGGGAAGGGAAGGGAAGGGAAGGGAAGGGAAGGGAAGGGAAGGGTGCGTCATTCAGATGGCTAGATAGATCCTATAGAGATGGCATGCATCTGTGGATAGCAGGCAGCAGGTCAGCAAGGCACAGAACGGAGAGAGAAGCAGGTGAAGTAACATACAAGTGAAGACACACGCATACACACACACACACACACACACACGCTCGCACACACACACGCACGCTCGCATGCGCACACACACACACACACACTTGAAGTCAGCTGAGTGGATAGGGAGGGAGGGACGCAGGCTTACAGTAGTGGGGAAAGAGGTTGGAGTGGGGAAGATATCCGCATCATCTCTCTGTAATTGTGGACGTGGACCAAGTGCATTTGTTTTTGGATATACTAAGGATGCACAATCCCACTTTGATTGAAAACCGATACGAGTACGAGTGCTTTTGTACTTGCTGTTACCAAGTACTGATACCAAAACTTTTATCACCAACATACACTGAAAATAAATGCATAGCCTTGTTTTTCTCCACCTGTGATATTTGTTTTATTGTCCATTTCCATGTAGACTTAAATGTTGGTAAATATATGAGGCGGCACTTTTTCCCACCATGATGCTTCAAAGTCAGAATATGACGAGATGTTGTGTTGTTTTGCGTAATAGCGTGGTCGGTGCGTGGTACCAGCAAGTGTTTGACGAATACAAGTGTGTCTGTATGTCTGTCTGTAGGCCTCTGTCCCCTGTCTGTATGTGTCTGTATGTCAGTAGGCCTCTGTCCCCTGTCTGTTTATACAAGTGTGTCTGTAAGTATGTCTGTAGGCCTCTGTCCCCTGTCTGTTTTTGTCAGTGCTTATGCGTGTGGAGCATGGCACATGTGCAATAGTGTTGTGATGTTAAAGAGTATGTCGTGTCTAAAACGAGTCCAAACTAAAGTATTATAAAGCACTATCGTATCGTATCGTATCGTATCGTATCGTATCTTGCATCATGAGTATAATGAGCATGTATCGGTGCCGATACCAGTATCGGAATCAGTGCCAGTATCGGTATTGACACCACTATCTGTATCGGTGCATCCCTAGTGTATACAAGTTCGTTAGAGAGATGTGGGAGTGTGTACCTCCCTAGTGTATACAAGTTCGTTAGAGAGATGTGGGGGTGTTTGAACCTCCCTAGTGTATATCAGTTAGATATTGAGATGTGGGGATGTGTGTACGAGTTAGATATTGAGATGTGGGGGTGTGTATACAAGTTAGGTAGAGAGATGTGGGGGTGTGTATACAAGTTAGGTAGAGAGATGTGGGGGTGTGTATACAAGTTAGGTAGAGAGATGTGGGGGTGTGTATACAAGTTAGGTAGAGAGATGTGGGGATGTGTATACAAGTTAGATAGAGAGAGGGTGGGGGTGTGTGTGTACCTCCCTGGTGTATACCAGTTAGATAGAGAGATGTGGGGGTGTGTGTGTACCTCCCTGGTGTATACCAGTTAGATAGAGAGATGTGGGGTGTGTGTACCTCCCTGGTGTATACCAGTTAGATAGAGATATGTGGGGGTGTGTATACCAGTTAGATAGAGAGATGTGGTGGTGTGTATACGAGATCGTTAGAGAGATGTGGGGGTGTGTGTGATCCTCCCTGGTGTATAAAAGTTAGATATTGAGATGTGGGGGTGTGTGTACGAGTTCGTTAGAGAGATGTGGGGGTGTGTGTACGAGTTCGTTAGAGAGATGTGGGGGTGTGTGAGATGTGGGGGTGTGTATACGAGTTCGTTAGAGAGATGTGGGGGTGTGTGTACGAGTTCGTTAGAGAGATGTGGGGATGTGTATACGAGATCGTTAGAGAGATGTGGGGATGTGTATACGAGATCGTTAGAGAGATGTGGAGGTGTGTGTGAGATGTGGGGGTGTGTATACGAGTTCGTTAGAGAGATGTGGGGGTGTGTGTGAGATGTGGGGGTGTGTATACGAGTTCGTTAGAGAGATGTGGGGGTGTGTGTGAGATGTGGGGGTGTGTATACGAGTTCGTTAGAGAGATGTGGGGGTGTGTGTGAGATGTGGGGGTGTGTGTACGAGTTCGTTAGAGAGATGTGGGTGTGTGTGTACCTTTGGTTGGGGGGTGGGGCCTAGTGGAGGGCGGGGGGCGCTGGGGAGGGCGGTGGGGGTTTGATTACTCCAGGAAGTGACTGTGGAGGCAGACCTGACCTGTACACACATCCCACACACACACACACACACACACACACATCCAACACACGCACATACACACACACACGTCCAACACACGCACACACACACACACGTCCAACACACGCACACACACACACGTCCAACACATGCACACACACACACGTCCAACACACACACATCCCCAGGACAGGCTCAGCAACATGTGGCAGCAACAAGGCACGAAACACACACGGGATTAAACAGGAAAGCACATGGGAAAAATACACCCCCTGCAAAATTAGATGAGATTGGAGTTGAAAGACAATATTGATACGATGGGCGTGACGTCACCAGGTACCACCACCGGCTGTGATGTGAATAACTGCGAAGCACATTATTATTGAAATCTCAATTTCACACTCACAGAAATGCACATTAACACACAATGACATGTAGTGGGAAACACACAAACACACAATAATGTGTAGTGGGATACACACAGACACACAATGATGTGTTGAAGAGAAAGATATCCTTCGCACTCCTGCACTTCACAATCTGGTACGTCAGGGGAAAGAACTAGTAAGTGCAGATTTTTTTTTTTTTAAATGTGTGTATTTATGTAAGCTGTCAGACACCTTAATTTCCCTCGGGTTTATTAAAATGACTCTACTCTACATGTTTGTGACTGTCTATGTGTGTGTGTGTCATACCAGCACTATTACAGAATTATGAGAGAAACTCTGTGTATAAGTGTGCGTGTGTGTGTGTGTGTGTGTGTGTGTGTGTGTGTGTGTGTGTGTGTGTGTGTGTGTGTGTGTGTGTGTGTGTGTGTGTGTGTGTGTGTGTGTGTGTGCATGTGTGTGCGTGTGTGTGTGAACGCGTCATACCGGCTGGTAATACTGGGGCGCGGCAGGTGCCGGGGCGGGCACAGCGGGCTGCTGTGCGGAGTGTGGGTTGAAGGCGTAGGCTGGCGCCGCCGGAGTGGCCGCGGGTGGCACTGGTTGGTGGGGGTGGGGGTGGGCGTTCTGGACGGGTGCGGCAGCAGCGGAGGGGGCTGCCTGGGGGGCTACTGCCGCTACAGCTGGGGCAGCCTGGTGGTGACCCAGAGCTCTGCTCAGACGCTCACGAAGACGCTCCACCACCTCCTGGCATGGGGGGGGGGAGAGGTGGAAGGTGAAGACGACTGTGAACATTTTACAAAGAAAAAAAGTCTTTGTACATCCATCTCAAAATCAAAATCTCATCTGAAAATAAAGTCTGCACACCAAGCTCCAGTTTCTCTTAATTTAATGTTGTGACGTTTCTGGCTGATGAAGGCCACGCTGCCCGAAACGTTACTACATTAAATTAAGAGAAATGGAAGGCTGTGGTGCAGTAGAGGTGTGTGTGTGTGTGTGTGTGTGCACGCGCTCTGATGTTCTGGCCTACCTGGTTGGTGTTCTCGGGCAGGTAAGAGAGGGCGGTCTCCAGGCTGCCCTGCGAGGCTAGCAGGTTAGCATACTGGCTCATCTTCTGCGCCAGCGCCGCGCCCACTGCCGACGCCTGCTGCCCGTGCGTACGCTCCACCGCCTGCCGCAGCACCACCACCTTCTCCACCAGGTCCTGAACAGGGCAGAGGGCAGAGGGTAGAGGTCACAGGTCACATTCCATAGGTTGAATGACGCACCTAAGTCAAGCCGTTTACTTTGTGACCATGGGGCCTTAAAAGTCACCAAAAATTTGAATGGAAGTGAAGGGGGGTGTCAAATGGGTCAAAGTGGCTAGTAACTATTTCTACCAGCCAAATTGAATTTTCAACAGCATTTGGCCGGTTTGCGGGTGTTAATTTTGAGCCCTGCACCTGCATGCACAATTGGCAGGAAGAGTGTCTTCTCATTCTAATGTCCTATGGACATGAAGATAAGGAGTGGGGTACATATTATTAGTTAGTCACTGACCTGCAGTGAGAGTGGAGAGTGGCTCTCCTGGGCTTTGGTCCAGCAGGACACCAGCTTCTCCAGGCTGCCCGCACAGATGTAGCACAGGCAGGCCTGGGCCTGCAGAGCCACCTCCTCCGCCTGCTCCAGTCTGGAGCCCAGCAGACCTGTAACACAGAGAGAGAGGGAGAGGGAGAGAGAGAGAGAGAGAGAGAGAGAGAGAGAGAGAGAGAGAGAGAGAGAGAGAAACAGAGTGAGTAAGCATACCCACCCAGGGCCGGATCAATGCACAGGCTAGATATGGCTGCAGCCTAGGGGCCCCCACCTGTCAGGGGCCCCCCTATTGTTCAAAAGTGAGAAACTGCAGAATTATGACAAGATGCAATATTGAAATATTCATCCGTCATGTTGAGTACAGTTGGTAGACGTGTTGTCCCTAATTCCTAGCATGTAATTATGACACTGTCCATGTCAATTTGTTTTCCGAGGGGCCCCACATAAACTTGTAGCCTAGGGGCCCCAGGCCATCTTAATCCGGCCCTGTACCCACCAACTACTGCTTGTGGCTCTGGGCACTGAAGCCGCTCCCCCTCCTGATACAAATTGCCACGGCAGTAGTATCAGAGATTCTTTAAGTATATAGAGATATGCCAATGTAATAGGTTGCTATGGGCACCTAACGTGACCAGGTTCCGGTCTGCCTAAAGGGGCGTGTCATAATGCTCCTAGCATTGAATAGAACAGTCCTTAGGTCTGCCTAAAGGGGGATTTCCTCCCCTCCCCCTTGCAACAGTAGAACCCGGAAACAATGGGCCAACGGAACCTCTCTCTTATCTACTCTCTCTGGTGACGCGTTCAGGCCGACTGAGAACCGTGCTGGAGCCCGTTCCCGCACCTAATCGCGAACCGGCCGTCGTGTTCACGCCACAGATATTTGCGTTCGTGAACCGGAAAGTTGGTTCGCAATGCGAACCGCAAAATACTAGGTTTTTCTCTGCGAACCTAACGACAGCGTGACCGTCAGCAGGTTCATCCGGGTAACCCAGTCACGTGCGGAAAAAGTTCAGAGCCCGGCATGAACACGGGCGGTTCGCAGACAAGCACTTTAGTGCCGAACGTAACTGGTGCGAGCACCGACACCGGCTCCGTTCTGGTCGGCCTGAAAGCCGTATGGTAGTATGCTGTGAACCAGAGATGTGGCCTCATGCCACTTTACCAGAAGGGTACACTAAGAAGCTGGTTCAGGACTAAACCAGGTTAAGAAAGACTTCGACCTTAAAAACCTTTGAAGTACTTTAACTTTTTGGGATAATGTATCTTAACCAATTTTAGCCTAAGCCCTTTTTGGGAAAAGGTGCCCTCTCCCTATTAAATCCCAAATATCTCAGCCTCCAAACCACATTTGCATTTAAAAGCTAGAACCTTCATTTTGCACTAAAATGTGTTCATTCAGGTTTAACTTACCCACATTTTTAGTACAACAGCTCAAATCTAAAGAACCTGAATGTAGCGTATATGTCGCTCCAGAACACAATGGGTTAAAAGGTACTAGAGGTCACTAAAACGAATAAGAGGCACTTCTGATTTCGCATTAAAAAACTCACCACATAGAGATGCGAACTCCTCGGGCTTGGCGTAAGTCATGACCGCTGCCAGAGCCTCCCTCCAGCTGTGCAGGTCGCAGGTCTCCAGAATATCCAGCCAGTCCGACATCACCACCGCACTGATCAACTGGAGACACACACACGCACACACACACACAGACCGTCAACTATCTACTAAAGCCAGAGACAAAGCAATAGGTCCTGCCTCTGCTGGGCCGTCGCCCATAGCTTAAGACTCCATGCTCTCCTGATCAAGGTGCATCTATCAATCAAATCATAACGCTTTACTGTCTCTCTGCTCTCAGCGCATCTGCGCCTTCGCCCGTTAGCATAGCATCATCATCATCATCATCATCATCATCATCACAAGGCTGCTGCCTCTACTGGGCCGCCGCCCATAGCTTAAGCCTCCACGCAAACTCATGACAAACATAACCTGTTAATAATAAGATGTGATGGATGAAATCAGGAGCACACAAAACGTGCGCGCGTGCACACACACACGCTAATACATGTGCATGTCACATTTTTTATTTCACACCAGAAATAACGCCTCATTTTCAGAGGTAAAATACAGCTTTGATAATCATCAGCTACAAAAAGCCATGCCTGTGGCCCACAGCAAGGCTGCCTGTTACCACTGAAACAGAACAAACCCTTGGCTGTCCAAAATATCACACGTCAGTGGTGACTAAAGCCTTTTCATACTAAGTGCTCTCTGTGGGCAGGCTTTTATTTTTCTGCTTCTAGGAATTTTTGATTTGATTCTTTGATATGCTGTCATCTCTTCAGACCAAAGCCTTTCCAGTTGTTTGGACTGAATTTTTACCTTCGTTTTTGCGAATTAAGTACTGTCATTAAAATAAATTTAAAGGAGTAGCCCGGTGGAATTGTTGACCTTTCTAACATGTATTGAAATACAAAGTCAATCCTGCACTTCAGTCCATTGACATGTTGCTATTTATGTTACATGAATAAATATGAATAAATACAGTATTTCTGTCAATGCGTTTATCTCTGCGTGACCCCATCGTGTTACCTTGGTGATTTTGGTCTGGGTCTTCAGGAAGTACTTCTTCTGCGTCCTCTCCAGGAGCTCTGGGCCGCCCGCGATGGCCAGGATGATGCTGTCCGCCATCCGGTTGTCATGGATACAGAGCTCCACGGCACTCGCAAAGTCGCCAGTGAGCAACGCCTGAGTGATGAGGCCATCTATATCTAACAGAACAAATGACACAAAAGGTCTTGAGATGCAGGAAACAACAGGGGATAGAGAGAGAGAGAAAGAAAGAAAGAAAGAAAGAAAGAAAGAGGGAGAGAGAGAGGGGGGAGAGAGAGAGAGAGAGAGAGAGAGAGAGAGAGAGAGAGAGAGAGAGAGAGAGGAGAGGGGAGAGAGAGATAGAGAGAGAGAAAGAAAGAAAGAAAGAAAGAAAGAAAGAAAGAAAGAAAGAAAGAAAGAAAGAAAGAAAGAAAGAGAGAGATGGAGAGAGAGAGAGAGAGAGAGAGAGAGAGAGAGAGAGAGAGAGAGAGAGAGAGAGAGAGAGAGAGAAAGCATGCACACCTAACAGATCAAATGACACAAAGGGTCTTGAGATACATAAAACAACACTGCTGCACACAGAGATCCGCAAGGTTGCCATGTCATCACTCATGGTTAAGACACAGTTGCAGCATCTCTCATCTGGAGCATGGTAACAACACACCAACAACAGACACATTTGACAGATCACTAGATCTACAATCTTCTGAAAAAAAAGATGACTACTCTTTCAGACTGGCTTTCACATTGGCTTATCTATCATCTGTGATAAATACAATAAAAAAAATGTCAAAGGTTTTCTTGTGAGTATATCTGCCCTTTATCTAGACTTTACCCACATCAATCTTGCCTGTACACTATTCCAAAGAAAGATGACTTCTTTCACACTGGCTTGCACTTCACAAGGCTTCTAAAGCAGTGATTCCCAACCTATGGGCCGGGGCCCACTGGTGGGCTCTGAAGGTATTCCAAGTGGGCCTTGAAATCATTTTCCAAAAATAATAATCATAATTTGGTTTGTGTTGTTTGTTGATTTATTTGAGTTTTATTCTTAATTGGGTCAGAGGTGGGCCTCGAAATTTTTTTTTTTACAATTTCGAGTGGGCCCCAAGTTGAAAAAGGTTGGGAACCCCTGTTCTAAAGGGTTCACAGATGAGGATATATTCCCTCATCTGCACCCAGGGTCAGGTCACTGACCGCTTTTGGAAAGGCCTGGTAGAAAATCATCTGAAAATTACCCCACCCAATGAGGACCAAATTCTGGGTCCTTCCTTCTAACTCGGCCCAAGACAACTGACCCGTTTACCCAGCCCCTTTATCAGCTACCCTGTCTAGGGATGCAAACGATTAATCGACTTTAATCGAAAATTCAACTGAAAAGAATCCCAGGTGAAATGGGTATGTGAAGAGTGTGTGTGAAGAGGGGTGTGAATAGTGGGAATATTTAAATCATCTTTGGATTAAAGAATTGAAATAGAATTAATTTAAATGTGGTATTTTATCTCAATATTTAATTACAATTTTTAGATTTGGTAGTTTTTTTTTCGAGAAACAGATTCAGATTTCGGGGGGAAAACGCTGCTTATCAATTAATCGTAAGTCGATCGATAAGGCTATCAACTAATGATTAATAAATTAATTGATAATTTGCATCCCTAACCCTGTCCAAACCCCCAAACCCACCTTTGCTGACTTTGAGGACCGGTTCTGGAGCAGCGGGAGGGGCAGCAGGGGCAGCAGCCGCAGGGGGTTCCACAGCAGCTGCAAGGGGTTCCGCAGCAGGCGCAGCGGGTTCTACAGCAGGTGCTGCAGGTTCCGGTTCCGCTGCAGCAGCTTCTGGAAGTTCCATGGTTGCCGCCTCCGCCTCCGCCTCCTCCTCCTCCTCAGGGTCCTCCTCCATGGTTTCCTCCACCAGAACATCAGGATCTTCATCCACTTCTTCCTCTTTCTCCATCTCCATCTCTGGATCCACTGCGGCCTCCAGTACCGGTTGAGGCTCAGGTTCCGGTTCCGGAACCATTTCCAGTTCAGGTTCTAGCTCCAAGTCCTCCTCAACCTCCCAAGCCCCTGGCGCCGCCTCTTGTGCCACCTGTCACACAGAAAGGAAGTTAGACCCAAGACCCAAAGTGCACGCTCAGCAATCTACCGCCTTACGCTCCACTGCCACCCAGCTTCAAGGATTAGGAGAGTGAGAGAGAGAGAGATGTGAGAGAGTGAGAGTGGCATTTTGGAAAATGAAATACGCAAAGTAGGATACCCAAAGTGTATTTCTGTGCGTCATCATAACCAAATCAGACACCATCATTACAATTGGCCTAGTTTTGGATAATTCAGTCAAACAAAGTGGGTTAGATCAGTTTGGAGTGTGTAGGTACCATGCCAAGCTAGGCTTATGAGAGATATCAAGTGAGGTCATATATAAATATAAATAGTTGAAATGTGTGTTGTTAATCCTACATGCACAATGACACAAACACCAAACTTGGACTTTGACATATTATGTTTAACTTCCATTTTCTACCAGAAAATGTAGACATTTAGTATCATAGTCTAGAAGTACAAGGAGAAAAAACATTGAAGACATTGACAATAACAGAATAGCCCAAATATTGCCATGGTTTGATTTCCAACCTTTGATCAAAACAGGCCAAAATAACCCAGAAAATTGACAGAACGTGTGTCTAGTACACATTTAATTTAATTTGAGAATAGCTATAACCAGAATTAGAAAGAAGAATATTAATCAAAAGTAGAATATTAATCAGATGATTTTTTTTTTGCCTGCAAATACATTTAAATATAAGGGGAACCACCAAGGCAATTCTTGGAAAACAGAACAAGACATTACACTGAAAGCAATCCTGTGGCCCATTTATGCAATTAAAATAGAATACCGATTACTCTTATCATTGCCCATACCTGTTATCATAATACTTTCCACAACTTCAAGTCATTAGCATCGATATTCACCATTACAGTCAACATTAAATACCATTAGCGACATCCACTGCCATTAAAATGATATATGACCTTTAGCAATATTCACACCCATTAACACAAGTCAATTACCAAAGGCAATATCCATTAACCATAGCATTAACGTTAACATTTCACCACCGTGCAGTAAGATATGCATTACCCATTACCATTATTTACATCAATTAGCATTATGCATTACGGCCTGTGTTATAAATCACATGGTAACCATGAGCAGAATCCTTACCATTACCGTTTATCATTACCGAGTGCTACAGACAAGTCAGCAAAAACAAGAAATTCAAAAAAAGGCCCTCAAAACTGTAACAGAAGAGAGGACCCCTGTAATAATAACAACAATAGGTTAAGAAGTGTGGTTAGTGATTAACAGAAACTCGAAAGAAACACAGTATGCCGGCTATGTGAATCTGGCGGGACCACACAGGTTTGCCACAGATATGCAGTAGTAGTAGTAGAAGACAACCAGAAGAGGGTCGGTTGCGGACGAGGGTACCTCCTGCAGGGTTCCGTCCTCCGCTGAGGGGGCCGGGGCGCCTGCCACCTGCAGTTCCCCCCCAAGTGGATCCTGCACAGCCTCAGGTCCAGGCACAGGTACGGGACCAGGACCAGGTACAGGAGCGGCCTCTGGTTCAGAAACAGGTGCCTGCATGACTGGAACCTCTGGCACAAGGCTGGGCACCGGTGGCTGCAGGGGCACTGGAGCACACGGGTCAGCTACAGGCACTTCAGGTGGAGATGACAGGCCTATACCACGTATGCACTCGGGTACAGGAATCACAGGTGGCAAGCCAACAGGTAGTGTGGTGGGGTCTGGGATGGCGAGGAGAGGTGTTGTGTCAACAGTAGGAATAGCGTTGGGTAGAGGTGGTATGCCAGTGGTGGGAGGAGGTACAGGCTGAGGTAAAGGTGGCATGTTCACACCGGGCACAGGTTCAGGTACAGGTATGAATTGAGGTACAGGTGCAGGTACACCAGCAGCAGGTGAAGGCGGTAAGATGAGGCTTGCACCAACGTCAAGCACAGGCGGCGGGCCACCACCTTGCAGTGCACATACACCTCTCGGAGGAGGCTGAGACCCTGGTGGCAAGACCTGGGCAAATGGGTCACTGAACGGGGCAGCCAGGCCAAAGTTTTGAGCAACTGGTGGAGGAGCAGCAGCTGCCTCCAAGGGGCCAGGGGTGAAGAACAGCCCAGGGTCCACAGAGGGGGGCTGCTGACCTGGTAGGGCACCAAATGGTGGCGCTGGAGCCAGAGACCCGACTAATGTAGGTGGTGCAAATAAAGGGACAGATTGCTGTAGTCCCGTGGGAGGGGTGAATAAAGACACAGGCTGCATCATATCAGTGGGGGGTGCAAGCACTGGCACAGAGCCCTGGAGATCTACTGGCGGCAATGTCTGAGGCATCAGCTGACCTGGGAGTGTGGGGAAGGAGTCCAGTGGAATCGTCTGTAAGGTGGGGTCCAGGGTTTGATTGAAGGCTTGAAGGGAGGGATCTGGAAGAGCAGAGAATGCTTCTGGAACCGCTGCTGCAGAGAATGCTTCTGGAACTGCTGCTGTAGCAAATGCTTCTGGAATTGCTGCTGCAGAGAATGCTTCTGGAACCGCTGCTGTAGCGAATGCTTCCGGAATTGCAGCTGTGGAGAATGCTTCTGGAACCGCTGCTGTGGCGAATGCTTCCGGAATTGCTGCTGTAGCGAATGCTTCCGGAATTGCTGCTGTGGCGAATGCTTCCGGAACTGCTGCTGCAGAGAATGCTTCCAGAGGAGCCGGTACAAAAGTCTGTTCTAGAGGAGCTGCTTGAGGAGCTGGTTCCACAGGTCCTGCTTGGGGTGGAGACGTTTCAACTGAAGGTGGTGGTTCTACTGGCTGGACATCTGCATGTACAATCGGAGCTTCAGGAACGACATCTGCTACTTGAGGTTCGGTTGAGACTTCTTCTTGTGCCTGTGGCTCTGGTGTGAGCTGCAATTCCGCCGGTGCCGTCGGCGATTCCAGAACTTCTGTCCTACATTCCACTTGAGCTTCAGGTTCAGGTGCGAGCTCTGCCTGAACTTCTGGTAGCGTAACAGGGTCCGCCACCACGGAAGGAGGCTGAGGTACAAGTTCTGGTTCAGGTACAAAGCCGGTCAAGTTCGCTGCTGCTGGCTGCTCTGGCAGGGGTTCAGGCACCACCTCGGGTTGATGGAGCTGATTCATCACAAAAGGCTCAGAAACAGAGAAGGAGTCTGCTGGGAAGTCGAATGCAGCCATGACTGGTGGAATGGGCTCGGACTCGGGCTGTGGGGGAGCTGGTTCTGCCTCGGGCTGGGGTTCTGGTTCAGGCTCTGGTTCTGGATCGGGCTGAGAGTCTAGGCACTCTACAGGCTCAGGTGCTGCCTGGTGGGAGGTGGTTTAAGTTTAAGAGCAGGGGTAAAAGCATGGTTGCAAGCACACAGACGCACACGCATGCGCACACACAGCTACACAGAACTGACGTCCATCCTCACACAAACACATACTTACAGTTCTTATAATAACACACACACACACGCACACGCACACACACAGACACACACACAGACACACACAGACACACACACACACACACACACACACACACACACACACACACACACACACACACACACACACACACACACACACACACACACACACACACACACACACACACACACACACGCACACACACACACACACACACACACGGCAGATGGCAGGGGACGTATGTTGATTCAATCACTGTAAAGCAAAGCTAATCTAATAATTTTAGCAGAGATGAAGAACCCTGTATTTTCAAGGTAAACCATGACCGCCTGCTTGCTATTAATTTGCCGTCTGGTTGGTATTCATGTCTTCATGGAGGACCTTCGAAATATTCAATTGCTTGATGCCAAATTGGAATAAAACCCAATTCCCAACATATGTTTAGAATTACGGTATATCACTTTCACAATCAATCAACTTGGGCAATGTTGACACTCAATTCTGAAAAGTTGCAGCGAGGTAGAGAATGCCTCAGTCAAGTTTGTTGGTCAAAAAAAAGACATAAAACTGTGAATTAAAGTGCTGCAAAGGTTTAGATTATGTTTTAAAGGGAAAAAAGAGGTTACAGTTATTATTAACAATAAACAAAGTAAAGAAGTAAATCAATTTGAAAATCATCAAAACAGCTTATATTGATACATTTTAAGTCCATATAAACTTCTTTAATAACAGTCCGCTATACTTATTTCTCTACTGACAGGTGTACAATTTCAGTCAAATTCTTCTGACTCCCATGCATGCAGGTGGGCATCTGGTGGCTGTCTGACTTGCACATTATGCTTAAGGCAATGGAAGGCTATGGGGCTATATGTCATTACAAATACCATTACGCTTCTGGGCAGGTTGATAGGCACGAGCACAATATAAATGCCATCTACTTCCACAGTGGAGATGTTCACGGCGATAACAGATGGTGGAATGACTACGTACAATGGCTGTAACCCCGGCGACGGAGGCCAATATTTTATCCCAAAATTCCATTATGGGGTTGCACATTATGACCTTAAGATAAACCTTTATTACCATAACGCTTTGGTTATAAACCACTTTCGTCTCATTGGCCTTTCAAAATGCATTTTAAACCATCTGCCTGTGTCGGTTTAACTGACAAATTGTGGATCGTTCGCTCTCTAGCCACATCAAGAGAAATGGTTTGGTTGTTCCTCACACTGTTGTGACTTCAGGGCCCTTTGCTTGGTTTGTAAAAGGTGTACGTATTGGCACAAGGAAACTTTCTGGAATACAGTGCCCTCCATAATTATTGGCACCCCTGGTTGAGATGTGTTAAAAGCCTTAAAATAAATTCAGTGTTTATTGCAGAAGAATACTGTCACACTGAAAATTGTAGGAAAATGTAGCCTTCAACTCAAATGAATTGTAAGAAAATAAAAAAATCCCTGACTAAAAAATAATTATTTTTCATTAAATCACCTGTTCCACAATTATTGGCACCCTTAACAATTCCCAGGAAATAAATATAATTGAAGCATTTCTGTCATTTCTACAGTAGTTTACAAAGTTTACCAGAGTATGTAGGAACATTTAATTAGTGATTCATCACTTCCTGTTTCCCTGGGGTACAAATATGACGTGACACCGAGGCCATTTCTCTTATCCACTCTTAAACATGGGAAAGACAAAGGAACACAGCATACAAGTGAGGCAGATGTGCGTCGACCTTCACAGGTCAGGCAGAGGCTACAAGAAGATTGCCACTCAACTGCAGCTGCCCATATCCACTGTGAGAGGAATAATTAAGAAGTTCAAAACAACTGGAACAGTGGTAAACAAGCCTGGACGAGGACCCAAGTTTATTTTGCCACCACGCACAGTGAGGAGGATGGTAAGAGAAATCAAAAGATCTCCAAAGCTCACTGTTACAGAATTACAACAAATGGTAGCATCCTGGGGTCACAAAGTCTCCAAATCAACCATCAGGCGCTGTCTACACGCCAACAAGCTGTTTGGGAGGCATGCACGGAGAAAACCTTTCCTCACTCACAATCATAAACGCAAGCGTCTGGAGTTCGCCAAGCGGTATTGGGGCTTCAACTGGGACCGTGTGCTTTGGTCAGATGAGACCAAGATTGAGCTTTTTGGCAACAAACACTCTAAGTGGGTCTGGCGTACCAGGAAAGATGCGCATGCTGAAAAGCACCTCATACCCACTGTGAAGTATGGGGGTGGGTCAGTGATGCTGTGGGGCTGTTTCGCTTCCAAAGGCCCTGGGAACCTTGTTAGGGTGCATGGCATCATGAATGCTTTGAAATACCAGGACATTTTAAATCAAAAACTGTTGCCCTCTGCCCGAAAGCTGAAGCTGGGTCGTCACTTGGTCTTTCAGCAAGACAATGACCCTAAACATATGGCCAAATCTACACAGAAATGGTTCACCAGACACAAAATCAAGCTCCTCCCATGGCCATCTCAGTCCCCTGACCTTAACCCCATTGAGAACCTGTGGGGTGAGCTGAATAGGAGAGTACAGAGGAGAGGACCCAGGTCTCTGGATGATTTAGAGAGATTCTGCAAAGAGGAATGGCTGAAGATCCCTCTTTCTGTCTTTTCCCATCTTGTGAAACATTATAGGAGAAGATTAGGTGCTGTTTTGTTGGCAAAAGGGGGTTGTACAAAATATTAACACCAGGGGTGCTAATAATTGTGACACACATTATTTGATGTCAAATAATTATTTCTTTATGTGGGATTTTTTCCCCACTGAATAAATGCACTTGTATTGAAGGTTGGATTTTTCTCTTTTTTTCCATTAAGGTCCCATATTATTTAGAAAACAAATGAAATAATTGGAATATTATGAAAAAGAAAATTTGCCTGGTCTAATTTTTATAGCTGATTTTCAGAAGGCATTCGACACAATTAGCTGGAATTTCATATATCAATGTTTGAAGACATATAATTTTGGTGCCAACTTTATCAAATGGATCCATGTGTTGTACCAAAATCCTTGCAGTAGGATAATTAACAATGGGCACATTTCAAAGCCAATTACATTATCCAAAGGAGTGAGGCAAGGTTGCCCTCTCTCAGCGTATTTGTTTATTCTTGCAATTGAAATACTGGCTATAAGAATAAGAAATAATCCAAACATTACAGGCTTAGAAATTAATGGATTAGAATCAAGATGCTCTTTCTATGCAGATGACGCTTCCTTTTACATAAAACCAGATACTTTTTCTTTAGATTCTCTTATCACAGAATTGGATTCCTTTGCCGTTTTATCTGGATTAAAACCAAATTATGATAAATGTTCCATCCTCAGAATAGGATCTTTCAAAGGTATGAGACATAATCTGTGTAAAGTGCCTATTCAGTATACAGATGGACCTGTTAACCTTTTGGGAATACATATACCAGTAGAGACAAAGCTCCTTGTAAAGACCAATTTTGAGTTAAAGCTCCAGAAAATGAATAAAATTCTTCAGGCCTGGAGAGGAAATTATCTTTCGATTTATGGAAAAATAACAGTGATTAATTCATTGATACTTTCACAATTTACATATTTATTACAAGCGTTACCATCTCCTGATGGAGTGTTTATGAAAACATATGAAAAAATAATTTTTAATTTTATTTGGAATGGTAAGACTGATAAAATAAAGCGTTCCTATGTCTATAATACACGTGAGAATGGTGGTCTAGGACTGAAGAATCTTGCAACACTGGATACAACCCTAAAAGGGGCATGGGTTCAACGACTGTACAAAAATCGACACTGGTTTACATTTAGATTACTCTTAGCCCAAGGTGGTACATCATTGGGAAAAATGTTGCCCTTTTTTCAACTAAATCAAGATTCAAAAACATTGTGTGACGTTTCCCCTAAGCTGTCCCCCTTTTACAGAAATTGTCTTTCCCTATGGTGTCACTATCAGTTTTCTAAGCCAAGTAATACCTCAGAGATCAAGCAACAGATTCTGTGGTTGAATTCAAACATTAATATTGACAAAAAAACTATATTGGTAATCTTTTTTAGACAATAATGTAGTTTTTGTGAATGATGTACTCAATGAAAATGGAGAATTTCATACATATGAATCTTTTGTTTCAATGTATGGGGATTTTTGTCTAAAACTACATTATCTGCAGTTGATCTCAGCAATACCAGCAACATGGAAAACAACACTACTACAGTCCAATACTGACTTGTGTGTCTGTCGCCCATCCATTAAAAACCACAAGTGGCTAGGACATAGAAAAATCAATTTAGACATGTACCATTTTTTTCTGTCCTCACGAAATATAGCAACGATACCATATTATTTTCAAGACTACTGGGAAGACATTTTTGACACTCCTTTACCTTGGTTTAATATCTTTAGAAATGTGTACAAATCATCAGGTGTAACATATTTATGGGCCTTTCAAATGAAAATGTTCTATAAGATCTTGCCTACAAAGAAAATGCTAAAAATTTGGAAAATAAGTGAGGACAACACATGTAGACATTGTGGAGAAGAAGAAGAGGATATTATGCATTTATTTTGGTACTGCCCAAATGTGGCTAGATTTTGGCACAAGTTGGTGGGTTGGCTGTCTGGACAGGGACTCGCCTTACCACTATCACCACATTCTGTTATCTGGGGTTTTCAAGAACAGAAAAATATGTTGTTAAGCACCATTGTACTCCTTGGTAAATTTTTTATTTTTAAAAAAGAAAAGAATGTTCACTTAGAATCATTTATTATGTTCTTGAAACATCATTATCTATTAACTAAAATTATGTCTAAAAGCAAAGGACAGGCACAACAACCTGATGGTTGGCAAGACTTGATAATTACAAAAGAATGGGGAAAAAGAACTATAAGAATGTTTTTTTTTGACACCTGTATGTCGCTGTTTCTCTCTCTCTCTCTCTCTCTCTCTCTCTCTCTCTCTCTCTCTCTCTCTCTCTCTCTCTCTCTCTCTCTTTCTCTCTCTCTCTCTCTCTCTCTCTCTCTCTCTCTCTGGGATATTCCTTAGTTTATGGCCACTAAGAAGTTAGGTGGATTAATTTAAGATATTTTCTGATGGAGTATGTATGCTTTTTATTTTTATTTTTTATTTTTTTGTTGTTGTTGTTGTTGTTGTTGTTTTGTTTGATTATTATTGTCCTTGTTCTTTTTTGTTGGCTGTTGCTGTTTGTTTTGGTTTTCTGTTAGTGTTTTTCTTTTTGTCCATGTTATCCTTTGTACCACTGCGTCTTTTCTTCTAATAAAAAATAAAATTAAAAAAATAATTGGAAGCTAAAAAACACATCTCAACCAGGGGTGCCAATAATTATGGAGGGCACTGTATATATATTTTTTTTTACTGCTACCATTTTCAAAATGGGGATTGGGACATACATATACAAACATGCTAAAAATACATTACTTAAAGTTGCAGGAGTTTTGCAGAAGTAACTCACATATGACTGACATAGTGCAGGAATTTTCAGACGAGAATCGGAGTGAGAATCACGTAGTTTGAACCCATCTTAATTCTCCCATATGACATTCTGAGGTTACTAAAATGATGGAGCAGAATTGATGTTTAGGTAGCTCTTTATTTTAGAATGGCTTGTTTGTTTGTTTGTTTTCGTTTATAGCCATTTAAGCAGCTGTGGCCATTTCGTGGCCAATGGAGGTAATACATTTCTGTTTTGCAATGGAGACTGCTAAAGGTATGCAGCAAAACGGAGAGGCTGGATAGAGAGTTCTCACTAAAGAATAAAGTCCTTTTTAGATGGTTTGTCTGAGGTCACCTTACCTCTTCTGGCTGAGACTCTTTCTTCTCAAGAGCTTCTGCAATCTGGAACACACACAGAGACAAACACACACACAGACACACACGCACACACGCATACACACGCATAAATAAATAAAGTGACATGGTACCAGTGGTATTTGACATTGAGGATTTTTAAAGTTACTGCTGCGGGAACTTTATTATTCAACAGTTCACTTGCCTTGACATAAAATGGCCTTTTGATATTTGGTAGGTACATCTTAATGTCAACTCAGATACATACATTATAAAAAAAGTCTTAAAATTTGTGGTAATATATTTATGGAGCGATATCACGATTTTTTTTATTCTGCACTGCACTTACCTTCAATGCCAGCTCCTCTTTTTTATACCCCAGCAAGTCCAGGTACTTTCCCCTGCTGTCATCCTCAAAGTTCACCTGGGAAGGCAACGGCAGAGGCAGGGGCAGGGAATATTATTTACCACTCTGATCTTATATGCATGACCTACTAAACTCAAGCTTCCCCGATGCGACTGGGGTGCATTTCTCAAAACCAAAGTTGCTTACTACATTAGCTACTTTGTTGTTTTCAATGCATTTTCCCATTGGCAACTACCGAAGTTGCTAACAGGCTAACAACTTCTCTTTTTTAGAAATGCACCCCTGGAGAGACTCTCTCCTCGATGGTAAATGGGGGGACTCACTTAACACAAAACAACATCTGAGCTCTGAGCAGCGCAGTGTTGGCTGGCCATGAGAGGGGTGAAGTAGTGGAGAGGGGAAAAGGTATTATATAAATAGCATCCACATAACTTTTTAAGAGGATGTGAAAAGTGTTTACCACACCGAGTCTTGGTGATGGGTAATGTCAAGAACATGCAGAGTTTGCTGACTGTTTCAACTCCTGTGTACCTGCTTGTCCAGTTGTTCTTTTCCCTCATCACTTCACTACCTTTACAGCAGTGATTCTCAAAGTGTGGTCCGCAACAAAGCTAAGGTGGTCCGCAAGGCGATTTGTACTTTTCCAAGACAAGCTAGCAGTAGGCTATGTTTGTAACATTATTACAAAGCTAAACATAGCTGAAGTCTTATTTCAGGGTGCCTACAGATATTCCTGGGTTGAATTTACTACTTTTTACTACCTCCAACTTTTTTTTTTTACTACCACTACGACTTCAAGCTTAAACTGACTAAGCTTCCCAGAGCCTATTAATAACACAAATTAATCTTAAGAATATTAAAAAATATGTTAGTACAAGTTAATGCAGGTATATTTAAAAAAGCTCAACAATTCACATTTTGTAATGGCTAAATAATAGTGGCTTGCACTTTTAACCGAACAAGTCGCTCTTCTCAGAGAGAAGAAGAAAAATTGTAACACAATTGAAATGAGCTTGTGGGCCCAATAAAATGACCCGGACCCGAGTTCTACATCCCTGGCCTAAGCCCTTTTGGGAAAAGGTGCCCTCAGCCGAGATAGATAGATAGATAGATAGATAGATAGATAGATAGATAGATAGATAGATAGATAGATAGATAGATAGATATTTTCAAATCCTGTTGCAAATGTCATGTTTTTTTTATCATTAGACACTAGCCAGTGTCTAGCCAGTGTTTAGGTGGAATCCGAGGTGAATTGGGTTTTGCTCTTCCCCGTTCTGAAGCGCTCTCCCTCTGCATGATTATTATGGCATTTTAGCAAGCGCTACGCACAGACGCGACCTCTCTGTCTCTCGTGCTGTCAAAGCAAGGTGCATGAACGATGCCTTTCCGATAGATAGTTTGGAGTTTGGATAGTTTTTGCGCTTGACCCTTCTGCGTGAATTCTATCAGTGACCGCTGCTGTTTGCATTTCGCTTTCTGCCTGATTTTTTTAGTAACCCTCATCCGTTTCGAAACTCCCTGTCTTGGTTGAGCGCACCACCTCGCGAGTCTGATAGTTAAGCAAAGGCGAACATTCTACTCTGAAACGTTGGACTGCCTTTCAGCGCACGGACCAGGGGGTTGAAAGCTAGTTAAGCGTCGTTGAAGGACTGCCCGCAGTCCCAAAAACTTTTTATTATGTGATGGGACAGGACTAGGGTTTGTTTTGTTTTACTAAGGAATTGTTTTTGCAATCCATTTTGGTTTACTGATTGCTGTTCGCAACGGTGAAAAAACATCCAGCCGCCTCGCTCGATGTATGTTACATTTGTAACGCACCTATTTTCCACCGCTTCTACCTTCGTTACCCTCGGGCTCGGTTCCGATTGCATTAGCGGTCATGAAGCTCGAGGCGAATTTATAATAAACAAACTAACAGGTAATCTCAAACGGATAGGCGTCAAGGAATTCATGAAATTACGTTTGGCAGAGCTTTCACATCCAACCAGGTTATAGTCGTCTTGCAGACCGTGCCAAATGCCACACGGCTTCTGTCGCGCTGATGTAAGACTGACGCCTGTCACACAGTTAACTAGCACAATGCTAAATCAGTGGACGCCGCAGGCCTATTTATCACCAGGTCCTTGCAGCTGCATAAAAAATAATTCGCAGAGATTCGAGATCACAGACTAAAGGTTAAGTAAACAATTTAGAAAACACACAAGACCATGTTGTAGGGAGTCCGGAAAAAATACTACCAGGTGAGATGTGGCTTACTACCTTTTATTACCTTTTAGTGGTCATTAATTTGGACGTTTTCATTTACTACCTTTTACTACTTTTTACTACCCCGCGGGCACCCTGTATTTTCACCACAATAAGACAGGCTTGTGATTTCAATTGAAATTAGCAGCGTCAAATTAGCACCCCTGAACTCTCCAATCTGTTGACAGGTGGTCCCTGAACATTTTTGGGGCGGAAAAAGTGTTTCTCGGTCTAAATAAGTTTAAAGAAACACTGCTCTACAGTTACACTTATGCTACATGGGCTCATTACAGATACAGTACAGATGAAGTAGGCCCTAAAGAAGGCCATAAGGGCCGAAACGCACTGTAGCTAAGCCAAATAAAAAGTAAAAAATTGTAACCTTGAGTGTCTAAGAATTTCTCTACCTCGAGCAAGTTTGAGAGCCCCTACACTGATGAGCACCAAGAGAAAAAAAGGTGAAAATCCAGAAGCACTCCGATTTCCTGTTTGTGTTTGATAACATGCAGAGTCTGCCAACTGTTTCAACGCCTGTGTATTTGCTTCTCCACCCGCTCTTGTCCCCAGGGGTGATGGTGAAAAAAAATCCTGAAGCTGAACTTTTCCCCCTGCTCTAACGACGACGACAAGATACTGCATAGTGACGTAACGTAGGCCTATTTTGACACATTATTCAAACATTTAATAGCCTGTGTATGACCATTATTCAAGCCTGATAGTAGAAGAAAACCCTGAACCTGTAACACTTTCTGAGATGAGAATAACCTAATGGCTAATTGTTATCAATGTTTTTATTTTTGCAAACTCTGTCAAGCCTGAAATCAGGCATGGAGCCTGAATACCATCACCCCTGTGTCCCTCGCGTGGAGCCTGAATACTATCACCCCTGTGTCCCTCATCACTTAACTGCCTCTACGGGTCCCTTTACGCTACATGGGCTCATTACAGATACTGTACAGTAATGTCCATGCACGTATAAACTGTGGTGTGCTAAATTTGAACTTGTGCCCACGGCATGTCTCCGGCAATGTTTCCTTTAATTTGCTTGGCACCCAGAGGAACCAGGCGAGGAGCTCATATGTAATTAATTACCAATACAACCTTGAAGCCAATTACCTTTAACAATTACGTAGACCTTGATTTCACACAAAAAAAACCCCGGTTCGCCCAGTGGCATAAAACCGTTTAGTGGAACATGACCTCTCAAAAAACATGACCTTTCGCACCTTCAGAACTATTATATTAAAGCCTTAATAATTACACAACATCTGCAGAGCTTTCCTAATTATTTTGGCTTTAAAAACATTTTCTCCACCATTGTGTGCGCCTCACTTATTTTCAACATTTAGTAGTTGTAGACTTTTTGAGGTGCCACACAAAACTAAACGCGTTTGTACACAAAAGGTGCAGACGCTGACTTGCTTGCCTCCTCATCAGATATGATTGATAAGGTAGAGACAGGTATTCACGAAAAAGGTAACATTTGTGAATGGGCAGCATGAATTCTGGAAATAAACTGGTAGAAATTAGAGATGCACCGGATCCTGATTTTCAGGATCCTGCCGGATACCGGATCTACTGCTTAAGATCCTGCCGGATCCGGAACCGGATACCGTATCCAACAAAAGGGTTGAAACAGTCTACTCGCACACGTGGGCCCTTTTTATTGCGTTGCCTCAAACTATTTTTTAGACTCATTGGCTTATTACCACACTGCCTGCAACGGGCGCTTCCAAAGGGCTTTCACTCCATGCAGTGATTGAAGTTGTGAAAGACTGACTGAAAAGCCTAGGCTAGAGATGCACCAGATCATGATTTTAGTTAACTGCCGGATCCGGATCCTGTGAAAAACACTATTATTCTGCCGGACCTGGATCCGATGCATCTCTAGTAGAAATATTGCATGGCACACCTTTAACTATTGAGCATCTTTGTGACTCACCTTCAGGAAGGACCAGACAGCCTTCTCGAACTCGCTGGGCGCTGCCTCGATCTTGGCCTGGCAGAACTCGGCGAAGGTGCCGGCGCTTAGTGTGGCCTGCAGATGGGCGGAGCGTTCCAGAAAGTCTGTCTCCGTGACGACCTGGCTGACGTGCACCACGCGTGGTGGTGCTGATGGCTGCTGCTGCTGCTGCGCTGGAGGCTTGCCGTTCTCCAACGACACCAGCTTGCCACCAAACTACACACAGACGACAGACGACAAGGGACATAACAGAGGTGTGACTGGTCAATGCCACCAAAAGCAGGAATAAACTTGTACATGCAGTGCACAATGTGCATCCTTTGCAA
The DNA here is from genome assembly GCF_034702125.1 of Engraulis encrasicolus. Lineage (NCBI taxonomy): Eukaryota > Metazoa > Chordata > Actinopteri > Clupeiformes > Engraulidae > Engraulis > Engraulis encrasicolus. The sequence continues at coordinate 2,700,545 of NC_085867.1, forward strand.
GTTGAAATATCAAAAAATAGTTATTCATATTCAGGTTGACAAATCAGGAATTCCTGGTTAATATAATATAAAATAAAATTTTACAAACACATGATGTAAGTAGTACAAAATTGTTAATGGCATTACATGGCATTAAGTATTGTTACACTGGTTATTACACTGTACCTAATGTGGTAGATCCATAGTAATAGTGAACCATTAGAATTAAGTGTTACCACTACATAGAACATACAAACAAATTGACTTCACCATAGCTGTATGCTGTGCAGGTTAATACAGTTGATTTCTAATGAAATTCTGGGGTGCATTTCTCGAAACCATACACTCGCCTCCAAAAGAGTTGTCGCCTACCCATCTGTTTGGAATAACAGCTAATAACCTGACTTTCAATTAATCACTTGGCTTCAGAAGTCACTCATATGAAAGCTACAACCCTCTCGAATGAAAATGTATGTACAAAAATACATTTCATGCACCAAAGAAAGATTGACCCTTTAATGAACACAGACAGGGCAGATTTTGACAAGACAAAAGTTTTGTCGCCTATCGAACATAATGTGAAAATGAGCAGATAAGTCACTTCAAAACACTTCAAATACGCAGATCGGGTGTCATACTTAACCACTGGTTCACTCACACCTCTCCAGAAAATCAACTTTGGCCTTAGGTGTATGTTTAGGGTCATTTTAATCATGGAAAGCAACACAATGAAAATCAATGGAGTTCAATGAGAGATGGTGACATATTTGCTATTTGTAGAGCAATACATTTTTAACTTCATGATGTAATCAATGATAAAAGCCCTCACACACCAGCAGCATGCATGCAGCTCCACATACGAGCTGTATCCCTCCCATGTTTGACTTTAGGCACCATGTATTTTTTCCAAATTCTTCACATTTAACAACAAAGAAGTCTCTCCCACTGTCCTGTCTCAAAAAAGCCAGCCAAGAGTATGTCAGGCCTAATTCTGACAAAAATGAAGGCTAATGGGACTCATACTCTGAAATCAAGATCCCAAGATCAACCATTTTAGAACTGATAGCATCAGAACTATATGGTGTCGGAGATGAAGAATATGAATAAAGAGAAATGGTGCCTAAAGTCAAACATGGTACAGATACAGCTTTTATGAGGAGCTGCATGCATGCTGCAGGTGTTTGAGGGCTTTTGTCATTGATTAAATCATGAAATTAAACATGTATTGCTCTACGAATAGCGAATATGTCACCATCTCTCATTGAACTCCATTGATTTTCATTGTGTTGCTTTCCATGATTACAATGACCCTAAACATACACCTAAGGCCAAAGTCGATTTTCTGGAGAGGTGAGAGTGATTCAGTGATTAAGTATGACACCCAATCTGCGTATTTGAAGTGTTTTGAAGTGACTTATCTGCTCATTTTCACATTATGTGCGATAGGCGACAAACCTGCTCTGCCCTTGTGAAAATCTACCCTGTCTGTGTTCAATAAAGGGTCAATCTGTCTTTGGTGCATGAAATGTATTTTTGTGCATACATTTTCATTCGGGAGGGTTGTAGCTTTCATATGAGTGACTTCTGAAGCCAAGTGATTAATTGAAAGTCAGGTTATTAGCTGTTATTCCAAACAGATGGATAGGCGACAACTCTTTTGGAGGCGAGTGTAGTTGCTAACAACGTTAGCTACTTTGTTGTTTGCAATTCAATTTCCCATTGGCAACTACCCAAGTTGCTAACTGGCTAACACAACTATGCTGTCGATAAACACACCCCTGAATTCTGAGAGAAATAATGCAGTCCAATCCTTTAGTTTGAAGGGGAGTAGAATTGCCCAGCTGGGACTCGAACCCAGACCTTCTGGGGTAGTAAACCGGTGCTTTGACCGCTACACCAAAGAGCCAGAACACACCCACAACCCTAGTGATGGTCACTCCATCACAGAGAGGAATTAATCCTTTAGTTTGAGTGTATTATACTCACTGCAAACGAGGCCCCCACGGGTCTGCGGATCCACTTGGGGGGTTTCTTGAGGGGGGTGAAGGTGGCGTTGGTGGGGGCGGCCTGAGGGATCTGCAGAGGGGGCAGCGCTTGGCCCGTCCCAAACGGATCCATGTTACCGAACGACGTGCTTATCTGGAACGAGTTCAGAAGACGCCATTTAAACGAAAGCAAATTATATCACACTAACACATTACACTATTACATGAAGCGGACACAAAGCAAAGCAAAGTATTTGAACAAGATGTGGAACACAAAAGATCGCAACACAATGTTTTGTGGGAATAAACACACTTGTCTACCAAGGCAGAGCATCTTTGGGAGAACTGATGGTCTACTGACCTTCTTCAAGCAATTCAAACTAGCTTGAATTGCTTGAAGAAGGTCAATACGCCAAAACATTGCAAGTAAACTCTCCAACCTCCAAACCTTTGTTGGTAAACACTTAAGGTTTAAAACAACTGTCCTATTTCCCGAGTTCAGTTGAGAGCAAGAAAGAAAGACAGAGAGAGTGTGTGTGTGTGTGTGTGTGTGTGTGTGTGTGTGTGTGTGTGTGTGTGTGTGTGTGTGTGTGTGTGTGTGTCTTGCGAGAGCAAGAGAGAAAGACAGAGAGAGTGAGCGAGCGTGTGTATGTGTGTGTGTGTGTGTGTGTGTGTGTGTGTGTGTGTGTGTGTGTGTGTGTGTGTACCGAGTCTGCTTGCTTGGTGCTGACGGCGTCGTTGCCCCCGCCCATGATGGAGTAGATGCTGATGTGGCCGTCAAAGGAGGCGGCCGAGAGCACCGCTGGGTTCCTGGGGCACCACTGGATGTCAAAGCACCACTGCGTACTCGTAGGCAGCTCATACAGAACCTGTGGGAAACACACACGCACGCACGCATACATTTTCATTTATTGTTTTTTTTTTATTATTAAAAAAAAAGATACATTTAAGACGCACGCACACGCACGCACACGCACTCAAACGCACACACGCACGCACTCAAATGCACACGCGCACACGCGCACGCACACACAAACACACTTGTCTTGGTACCACACACACAAACACACACTTGTCTTGTCTACCTCTGCTGTGTTGGGGTTCCAGCACAGGATGCGGTTGTCTTTGCCGCAGCTCAGCAGCAGCTCTGGATCCGCCAGGCTCCAGGCGATAGCCAACACACCTCTACGAAGAAGACACAAAGCAAAACGGCCTCGCTCGTCAATGCACCCTTGTTCATTAATGTATATATGTGGATCCGCCAGACTCTAGGCGATAGCCAGCACACCTCTACGAAGAAGACACAGCAAAACATCCGTATCCATAAATGTACACCCTGACAATACAATGAAAGGAGTTAACTAAAGTGTATGTGTGTGGCTCCAGGCGATAGCCAGCACACCTCTACGAAGAAGACACAAAGCAAAACATCCTCGCTTGTTAATGTATACACTGACAATACAATGAAAGGAGTTAACTTTTCACTGCCATGCCCGTCTTGCATGAAACGCCAACTCTTTGAGAATAGCTGAGAATACAGTATGTGAACATGAAGTATGTGGATCCACCAGGATCCAGGCATAGCCAGCACACCTCTACAAAGAAGACACAAAGCAAATCATCCTCGTTCGTTAACCCATTTTGGGTCCTAAGCCCTTTTTGGGAAAGGGTGCCTTCTGCCTAGCCTGGTAAACCAGCGCCACACGCTGGGCCCTGAAATTTTTCAGCTGCGAGTGGGTCTGGCCTAGGATCTGAGAACGTTTTGAACACTGTGCCCTGAGTCTGGCAACGCAGAGATTTGTTTTGAATCAAAGCGGGCGGGGTTTTGAGGGAGTGACGACGAAGCTTGCAACACCGTTAGAAAAGCACATCAACGGCAAAGATCGCCGATTGGTCAGAGCGCCGGCACGGTTTGAAAAAAACAACAGGTTGTTCTCATCAGCAATCGTCCGAGGTATCGTTCATCGGGGTCAGACTAAATTACTCCGGTCTTACATTTAGGCTGGTTTATCAGGCTACCTTCTGCCTATTAAATCCTAAATATTGCAGTTTCTGAAGCACATACAAACATCAAATAAGTTGCATTTAAAAGCTATGACCCTCATTTTGCATTAGATTGTGTTCATTCAGTAGCCTGGCTCTCACGCAGACCCTTCGTGCATCTTCGTTAACCTTCGTGAGCTCAACCATCGTGAGAACCAGGTTATTCATTCAGCTCTAACTTACCCACTTTTTTAATAAAACAGCTCAAATCTAAAGAACCTGAATGCAGCGCATGTGTTTCCAGGACACAATGGGTTAATGCACATCGTTAATCCACACACTGACCATGAATGGCGTTAACTTTTCACTGGCGTGCCTGTCTAGCATGAAACGCCAACTCTTTGAGAATAGCTGAGAGTGCAGTATGTGAACATGAAGTGTGTGTGTGTGTGTGTGTGTGTGTGTGTGTGTGTGTGTGTGTGTGTGTGTGTGTGTGTGTGTGTGTGTGTGTGTGTGTGTGTGTGTGTGTGTGTGTGTGCCTGTATGTGTGTGTCTGTGTGTGTGTGTGTGGGGGGGGGTCTGAGTGTGTGTGTTTGTGTGTGTGTGTGTGTGTGTGTGTGTGTGTTCATGTGTGTGTGTATGTTTGTATACGTGTGTGTGTGTGTGTGTGTGCGCGTGCGTGCGTGCGTGTGTGTGTATGAGCATATCTATGTGCCTGTGTGTGTGTGTGTACCTGGTGTGGTTCTCGAGCACTTTGAGGGGCGAGGTGGCGAAGCGCAGGTCCCACATCTGGATGACGGGCATGCGGTCGTCCTCCGACGCCACCACCAGCTGGGTCGCCACCTCCGGGTGCCAGGCCAGCCCCGAACAATGCATCTACAACACAACAAGTTTACAAGTTTATTTATTTAAGAAAGGGACAGCATATATTGCCAGCATTTAAACAAAAATGCTAAATATATAAGATTGTAGCCAAGAGGCTAATTTCCGTCTTTTGTCCCTTGACAGGTTTGATGTTCCTTAAAAAAGACAAAGTTAAAACAAAACTAAAAATACAATTATTGCACACAGTTGTAAAAAAAGAGTAAAAATACACACATTTTAAAATATATAATACAAAATACAATTACAAAATACAATACCCACATAAGTTTAACAGCTGCCAGTACTAACTAGGCTATGTAAAATTATGTTGAGAGCATTGATAATCCAGTAGCCATAATTTTAACTGTTTACTAAAAGAGTTTACTGTTGGCAGTTCTCTAATTTTACTGGGAATTGTGTTCCAGGTGTGAACAATGCATCAAAAACACAACAAACATGTAAGGGTCAATGAGGTTTTAGCAGACGTCATGTCTAAACAATGCATCTAGAACACAACAAACAGGAAAACATGCAATGAGGTTTTAGCAGACGTCACGTCCAGGGTGCGATTTGTCAAAAAACCAGAGGGGGGGATGTTTTTTTTTTCATGAAACATGACGTCACAAAATGAAGTTAATACGACAGCTAACAAGTGAACAGCTCAATATGGGATGATGTCAAATGAATAACACTCGGGCCTAATGCAGTAAAAAACAAGGGGGCAGTGTGTTTTTTTTCCCAACACAGACACGGACACTAAGACAATGCGTCTTCATTGAGAGTTTTTTTTGTAATGCAGTTGGACATCTCTTGCGCAAAAATGTTACACTGAAATCGCCAAGGGGGAATGTCTGTAGCCTACATTTCGTGTGGCAAAGACACTTCAGTCACTCACAATCC
>NC_085867.1:2711255-2726255 GCF_034702125.1 Engraulis encrasicolus
GGGTCCTCCCCCAGAACATTTTGTGTTTTTAAGATGCAATTTCCTGCATTCTAATCAATTTTAGGGTGTCGAATGGCAAATCCCATCTGACATCTCACTCCTTAAGATTTTTTATGTACCTGAACAATTTATTTCTATTATTTGGCTTACTGAGTTTGACTTGACACAAATCTCCAAGCATTTTCAAGCACTTCACCAAAACTTCAAGCATTTTCACAACCTTGAAACACTTAATTGAAATTCAAGCATTTTCAAGGAATCAAGCACCAGTGGGAACCCTGATGCATGTTTGCCAATTTTTGACAGGAACGAGCTCTATAACTCACTCACAGCATCCAGAGGGAAAACAATTCTTGGCTGTTACAATGATGTCTCAATAAAGTTTGTATTGTCTCAATTTCCGTTCAGATCTGCAATGAGGCTACAGCTGGCTGTGGCTGCTCACCTGGAAGTTGTTGACGTCGAGGCCCTTGACGGGGCCGGTGTGCTATAGGTGTAAATCCCAGTCTTTATAACAACACGATTTGATATCAATTTCTTAAGGCATCAATTAGATTATTTTTGATCCTTAAGAATGCGATGCGATGCGCTTCGATTCGATTTTTTCCATTACTTTTCCACTTCTTTTTATCTTACAGAGCTAGGGCATTGGACAGGGGCCAGCAATTCGATTATTTTCAATACTTAGTTCAGAATGCCCCACAATACGATACGATTCGATCGTTAGCCGTAAGATCGATGCATCGATACATATTGATTATTATTGACACCCCTACATCAAGCTATGTTCGTGTGTGATGCTGGCATGAGGCTACAGCTGGCCGTGTGGCTGCTCACCTGGAAGTTGTTGACGTCGAGTCCCTTGACGGGGCCGGTGTGCTTGCTGCTCTGGTCGATCACCACGTCGCTGCTGCCGGCCATGATCTTGGCCGCGTCGTACAGGATGATGTTGCCGTTCTCGCCGCCCGTGATGAGCACGCCCGACGGCAGCCCGTCCGAGCCCACGCCGTGCGGCCCCCACACCATCTTATGATACCTACGTAGGAGAGATGGACAAAAAGAGAGAGATGCTTCTTTATTGTGTCTTAGAAGATTATATCTGTATGCTGTTGTTAGATATTATTGTTTTTCCGTCAGCGGTGACAGCGGGAACCCTAACTTTATCTTGAAATGAACTGAATTTACACTAATGAGACGGAAAAGAGAGGCACTGTTCGTACTGTAGAACTTTGTTCTATGGTTCTCTCTCGATATAGTTATACAAGTTCTTCCACTGCATAGAATTGAATTTACACAGAACATGAGAAACTGAAATAAGGCACAGAAAGACAAAGACTAATATAGCAAAATAGCCAACAGCAGGGGTTCCCAACCTTTTCCAACTTGGGGCCCACTTGAAATTTTCATAAATATCCGGGGCCCAACTCTGACACAATGAACAGTAAAACTTGCATAAATAGTCAAAAATAAGCAATAAAACTGTAACAAAATAACAACAGGACATTCAAAAATATGATTTAGATTTTTACAAAATGATTTCAAGGCCCACTTGGAATACCTTCAGGGCCCACCAGTGGGCCCCGGCCCACAGTTTGAGAACCACTGGCCTCGGGGAATCAAGGCAACTGAACCAGGACAAGGCCCAATAATGTTTTACCCTGGATTGACATGACACACTCTCATGCTTCCTGGATCAAGTCTTTCATCGAACTGCTGTCAGATCAAACAACCATAGAGCTGCATCTACTCATTCATTCATTATAACAGCTGTTTCGTTTTACCAACCAAGGCCAACAGCAGTTGTGATGTGTTTGTTACCTGTGAGAAGTGTGTGTGTGTGTGTGTGTGTGTGTGTGTGTGTGTGTGTGTGTGTGTGTGTGTGTGTGTGTGTGTGTGTGTGTGTGTGTGTGTGTGTGTGTGTGTGTGTGTGGCGTGGTGTGTGTGCCGCTGGTCTTCATGTCCAGTGATGGGTGTGTGTGTGTGTGTGTGTGTGTGTGTGTGTGTGTGCGTGTGTGCGTGTGCGTGTGTACCTGTGTGGCGTTGTGTGTGTGCCGCTGGTCTTCATATCGAGTGATGGGTCGGCCAGATCCAGCTGGAAGATCTCCAGGGACGCACTGGTGCTGAAGCTGGCATCTAGCTGCTGGGCAGAGGTGCCTAGAGAGGGGGGGGGGGGGAGGATGGGGGGGGGGGGGAGGGGGGGAGAGAGAGGGGGGGAGAGGGGGGGGGAGGGGGGAGAGGGGGGAGAGGGGGGGAGAGAGTTAGTGCACTGGTGCTGAAGCTGGAGAGAGAGAGATGGTCAAAGACGTCCAAAAAGGAATTGTCATTCAGTGTAACGGATACCTTCTGATGACTGTAACTGTAAGAAACATGACTCTTTTTATTTTTTATTTTTCTAGTGAATTCATGAAAGCCTCGGCTGTCATCCAATCACTTGAAACAATTTAAAAATCATGTTTTTTTACAGTTACAGGCAGCAGAAGGTATCCGTTACACTGAATGACAGTTCCTTTTTGGACGTCTTTGACCCGAGAGCAAAGAGTAAGTGCACAGACATATACCAATGCACAGAAATGCGAGTACCAGGGCTTAGCATTAACTTTTTGCTAACCGGAAAAATGTGAGTACCAGGGCTTAGCATTAACTTTTTGCTCACCGTCCACTGTGGCTAGTTGTTTACCAAGTCTCTAGCTGTTTAGTCTTTCTGCTAACCAGTGTTTTGTTTTCAGTTTATTATTTCTTCTTTAGAATATTCTAAATACAAACATTTATGTGACTACTGTGATTTGTCACCCCAAAGAATAGGTTGCTTGTCAAAGAGGCTAGTGAAACTGTAACTAGCCGCAGTCAAGTTTTTGGCCAGTTGGCAGTTGCCAATGTCTTGCCCTTTTGTGAGTACACACAAAAACAGACATCCATGTACACTACACAGAAACAATAATGTACTCCTACGTACAGAAACGTACACTAGTGTACATGGACAAATAAACCACAACCAGCAAATGTATTAAGTGCTACTATGCCCCTCTCTGAAGCTTATTAATAAGGGGAATGGAAGAGCATTGCCTGACCCTCTCTCTCTCCTGGTTAAGCAGTTAGGGCCAAAACATACCAAGGCAGAACGGAACGGTCCCAGGACGAACGCGGTCTTTCTGCTTAGTTTTGGCCGGCGTGTTTTTCCCTGCCTTTCACACTGACAGCGTCGGCGTGTGCGGCCAGTCCTATTCAAAACCCTCCCCACAGCCAAAGCTAGCATGCTACTTTGCCATTCATTTGAATGAGACACCGCCGGTCGCTGGTGTGAAAAATATGCTCGAGTTCTATTTTCCAAATGCAGCGTGGCGCGGAGCCGGCTCCCGCGCCGCTGACGCTCGACTACCGCCGGTTGGTGTGTAAGGACAGATATGTTTCAATGTATTTTCACCGACGCCGGTAAAAAATGCGGCCGTTCCGCGACGCTTTACCGCCCTGGTGTGTAAGACCCCTTAGGGAGTCAGACTTGTAGCCCAAAGGTTGCCGGTTCAACTGCCAACCCGCCAGGTTGGTGGGAGGAGAACTTAACCAGTGCTCTCTCCCCCATCCTCTTGCATGACTGAGGTACCCTGAGCATGGTACCGTCCTTTCGTGTGCCATTGGGGGCTGCCCCCTTGCACGGGTGAGGCATGAATGCAATTTGGTTGTGTGCAGTGTTCAATTATGCGCTGTGGAGTGCAGTGTCACAATGACAATGGGGGTTGGAGTTTTCCCTGCTGGGCTTTCACTTCCACCTCCTAGGCCGAAGCTCATCCTTTGGCACGAGGTCAATAGTTTAATCGAGCAGACAGACACTGGTGATCCAGAAAAGGCACGGTCCACAGTGCACATGACAAAATTCCAAAACAACATCAGAGAACAAGTCCTTGAGGGCTGAACATTCTAGAACTTCCATACAGAAGTCAGTTGCTTCGCAGCTACCAATGAGAGTGTTCAGTATCCCGAATATGAGGCATATCCCAGTTATGATCATATTCGGGATAAGGTGTTTATATGAGCACAGAACGTTATATCCCAGTCTACATTCTTGGCCGTTATAGAATTCTCTTCAAATGTATGTATCTTGGATACCAGCAACAGCGTTCCATGGGAAGCCCCTGTATTCGGGATAAGGTGTGTACATGTGTCAGTATCTCGGCTTCTTTCGGAATACTCCACCTAGCATATCCCGATTTCTCAGTAAGGGCTTATTCGGGATACTGAAGTGTTTATATGCTCAAACGCAAATTCAGTATACTGAATATCCCGTTCATATTCGGGATACTCAACTGCATGTATACACACTCAGTGAGACCAGCAATATAAACAGTATCTGGCAACAATAGATGAGCAACACCACTGAAGGGGCACTGGTTACAAACATGTCCTGGATGAATGAGTCTCTTCCTTTAGACCAGCATAAACATATCATCTTCTTTCAGCATTGAACCCATCACACATGAGTAGCGGGTACAGTAGCTTACAGTGCTGGAGTGTGGGCACAGTCTCAGGCCCAAAATCCTAGTGTCTAAAGGGTGGTTTATGCCTCGAGATCAGCGTCACTGCATCATGATGCAGTGAGCCGCGCAGTTAACGTAGTGAAGCCCCCCCCATCACGCAGGTACTCTGGGGCACCTCCCCAAAATTGTGTCTCGACGCAGGGAGCGACGGCGTGAAAGGGCGAAAATAGGTCTCTGATTGGTCCTCTCGACCAGCCTGCTCTGTCCTCGAGTCGAGAACAAGCGCTACTTCCTTGTTCTACTCTTCATTAAATAAGTTGCCCGTGTTTTGTTGTTTGATTTATTTACACGAACCGAAGACAACACATGCGCTTGCAAGTTACGACGCTGAAGTTATTTGGACAGTTGAACAGTGGTTCCGAGGTCGAGGAAACATTCCGCTTCGTCCTCGACAAATGAGCCACTTCTTTGTTCCAAACTACTACTGTGGCTGCCAGTGCGATCAAACATGCACGTGATATAAAGATTTAATGTTTCATTTTCATTCTCGTCGAGTCTGTGATGCTAAAAAACAACCGACACGTCTAGTTTACTCTTTTAGCAGTTTCAGCGTGGAATGACATCGCGCAGACCGTGCTTCAAAACAGGGCATAAACAAGAATTAACTGCATCATGGCTGCGTCAAGCTCACTCTGTGGCACAAGTAGGAAGCATAACTGAGCCTTTACAGTGTGTGTGTGTGTGTGTGTGTGTGTGTGTGTGTGTGTGTGTGTGTGTGTGTGTGTGTGTGTGTGTGTGTGTGTGTGTGTGTGTGTGTGTGTGTGTGTGTGTGTGTAGGTTGGGACTTCTGGGATCAAAGCAGACTGTGATTAACACAGACAGCCTCCACAAACACAGGCTCCCCATCTTAACTATAATACTGCCTCACTTCACATGATGCTGAAGCCCTAGAGCCCTTCATCACTTCAAATGAGGGGTTTGGGTCTGAAGCCGGTTTAGTTGGCATCATACAACACTAGCAATTGTTTGAATGACAATCAGTCCCCCCCAGAAAGCATGTGGGGCAGTCGTGGCGTAGTGGTTAGAGAGTTGGTCTTTCAATCTAGGGGTTGCAGGTTCGAATCCCCCTGACCTCTCCCTACATCTCCATCCATGGCAGAAGTGCCCTTGAGCAAGGCTCCTAACCCCACATTGCTCTAGGAACGTAACCAATACCCTGAAAAAGAATAGCCGCTTTGAATAAATGAAAGCGTCAGCTAAGTGCAATAATGTAATAATAATGTAAAAAAGCAAAGTAAAGCACAGAGTGGCAAGACCAACTGTGGACATCTGAACAGTCCTTTTGATTCCTATCTTGCATTAGCCATGCTTTGACATTCAATATCAAGATGACACAGTGAACATGTTTTTTTCGTAACACTGCTGCCTTCCAGACTTCAAAACTTGTACTGACATTAAATACAGCTGTCAGTGTACAATCATACTTCTCTGACCCGAGGTTTCCATCAAAATTACAAAATAAAAAAGATTGTGAGGAAGCGACTGCTACCCCTCTTTTCACCAGACATTAGAAAATAAATGTGCACGTGGGCATCAAAACACATGGACAGGACACTTCTGGCAAACAAAATACGACAGTCTTCAAAATTACTTCTGCAGCATCAAAGTCTCACAGCACAACTCTCTGCTTACACCGATATGCAGCAGTTTTACGCGAAGCCACCTCCTACTGGTTACCAGGTGCTTCTCAATCAAAAATCGCTCACATCAACGATTTGACTACGGCTTAAATACACCCATTTCCTTGGGCCAGCCAATTATTCACTAATTCAATTACTCACTCAACGCTGCATGACTAGACTAACCTATGCGATTGGTCTCACAATTCCTTCCGACCATCGCCAAACAAAACAGCCAGTTTAAACACAATACTCAAAACATTAATCACATAGAACGCAGATTGCCCAAGTACACATTCATAATCGTCACAAATAATAAACATGACAAAATCCCCACACATTTCCCCTCCCAAAAGTCACTGATGGAATCCTGCCATTGACGGTGCGCGCCTCCGCCCATGGCCATGACAATGTTCGGAGAAAGTGTTCCATTGCGAGCGCAGGTGTGCGAGTGTGCGCGTGTACGAGTGTGTGCGCGTGTATTTTCGCTCGCCAAAGTCCCGACAGTTCAGTAAACACAAATGTTCATAAATACACCGTTCGTGAGTTTTAAAAATAGGCTAAATCAGCCAGTGAGAAGGGAGAGGGAAACTTCACCTTCTCACAAAGATCCTTGAACAATACCAGCTTATAAAAACTCCATATTATGCCACATCACATTCTAAGGTGGAAACTGACAATGTCTTAAGATACTTCATCCTCAATATTCAACCAATGTTCCTGTAAACCCTTTAAGATGAAAGCGTGCAAGAGCAACTAAGTGAGATGTTTTAACTTCACATCTTAGAGGAGCCTTCACTAAGTGCTTCACTTTCTTGAAGCCAAACCACAGCAAGTGACACTCACTCACTCACTCACTCACTCACTCACTCACTCACTCACTCACTCACTCACTCACTCACTCACTCACTCACTCACTCACTCACTCACTCACTCACTCACTCACTCACTCACTCACTCACTCACTCACTCGTCCTTGTATAATGATAACTGATGCATCCATTTAACATAGAAAACATTGCACACAGAAAACACATCCCAATAGTTAGCTAGAGGAGAACCTGTCAGCTGTTGACATGCACTGCTTTTTGCCCGACAGTTCAGGTTTATTTATAGACACCCCACTCAACACAACAGGAGCTGGACCCAAAGTGCTGTACAAGCAAGATGTACAGTATGCGTCAAGAAGACAGCAAGGCGGCACACAAAAACCACTAAGTGGGAATATAGCACAACCTCAACCGGAAGACAGGCTCTTGGGTCTCCTGAATGCTGACTATTCACCTGTGCATCTGTAAACTGACTGCTACAAAAAGCTGTGCTGTAAGGGCTTAATGAATATGGCATGCTTCAAAGACAACTTGAACATATTGTCACAGAAACCTGGTAGCGCACGAGTTTTGCCAGTTAGGCCTAAAGTAGTGTTTCTCAACTAGGGCCCTACAGCCACCCAGGGGGCATGGACAGCTGAGAGAGGGTGGCGCTTAGTTGTTGTTGGGGGGGATTTAAGCTTAGTCCATTCTATTTTTTAATACTACAGGGGGTGTTGGTAGGCTTATGATGAGATCAAGGGGGTGTTGGGTGGCTTATGATGAAGTCAATGTGGCATTTATTCCAAAAAAGGTTGAGAACCACTGGCCAAAAGTGTAGAGTACAGGGAATGTTGGTTGCAAAGTTTAACCTGCAGCCTCGGTATACAGCATCATCGAATAAAGACAAATACACTTGTGGTCAGGGAACAGGGTGGTGCAGGATGCAGGAGGATTGCCCCTATGCAGTAGTCAGGTACAGGTAGACTGACTGCTGTTGCATGAAGTTTTGGGAACACTTAAATATTTAATAACTAGCCCCTATTTCAGAAGTATACTACATTATAACAGCATGCGACCTTTTACATGGTATGTAGCATTAAGACTAATCCATACCCTCCCTGATCCAAATGCACAGTGCAAACAGAATGTCACATGCTATTACACACTTTGTTACATTGTCACATAGAATAGAGTCCATTATCCTAAATACTGTCCTAGAGCTGTGCTTGTGGCCTTGGGCTTTGATGACCTGCCTCCGTGGAGAAAACAATCAAGTCACACTAGCCAAAACAATGTTTGGGGGACATTTGCCCTTTCAACATCCCGATTGCGAATGAGAAAATGACCTTGGAATCGTGCTTTTGTAAGATACTGTATTAAACTGTCAGTGAAGTCTTGTTGCCACATCACCACGCGGCCACGAGCAGGTAGTAACAAGGGAGGACGGGGTAACGGGAAGAACCTGTGGTGAGGCCAGGGCTCCAAATAAACTTTTTTTCATCACCAGGCAAAATGGCTAACTAGTACTCATTAACCTTACTAACTAAACACACAGTCACTAATGGGTCAAAGTGGCCAGTAAGTAAGTCGATATTTTCCGCCGGCCAAACGGAAATTTCACCAGCATTTGGCCGGTTGGCTGGTGTTAATTTAGAGGCTTAGGTGTAGCATGTAGATTCTATGTAACAGGGACAATGGCGTCAAGTGTAACCAATAGCTTTGGATAAGATCATACCATTCCAAAAACAGTCTTGATATGTTATGTATGGCGTCACAAAATTCTCTTTCTCTAACAACTGGTTAGCAAGATATCACTCAGAACCCACAGAAGTTGATCAGAAGTAAATGTCAATATCACGTTCAATGAGTACTGATCAATCCCTCTGGTTGTCACACAGGGGAAGCCCGTTGTTTGGGGAGTAATAACCAGACATCTTTGACTTTTACTTGACGCCGGTGTCATATGCATGTCATTACAATGTCATAATAGTGTCATGACACACACTCGTAGATACAACTTGTCTTTGCCATAACCGAATGTCACTCAATAGTCATAGAATGTTTATGACATGGACATAATGTTTATGACACGTGTATAACTATCCAACTATCCCAACACTCCACGACACTGTTATGACACTGTAATGACATGCATATATGACACAGGCGTCAAGTAAAGTGTTACCCATCTTTTCACAATGGAGTGAAACTCACCTGTGGCCAGGTAGATTGGGTGCTGTTGGGCTGGGCTCCAGGCCTGGATAGCTGTGCGGGTGATCTCTTTCAGCTTCATCCTACAGCCATGCAGGAGAAGGCAAAGGTGAGAGACGCCTCATACAAACACATGGGCGGTGAGAACAACTCACTGAGAGTCAAACACTGGAACAACTAGAATACACGTTCTGTTTACACAGCGCGGACTTGTTTACATTGCAACATTGTAATCAATCAACACCTGTGGTACTATTCCAATCAGTGGTCATTCATTTGTGCGTAGGCCTATTTATTTATTGACATTCAATAGGGAAAAGGGGAAAGAGCTTTTGAATGACGACGAGCATGAGGAAGGGCAGTCAAGGCATTAACAGTTAATGATTAACAAAGCCAGAAGCCAGAAGATTACTAATACTTCAGCTTAGCCTTGATTCATTTTCTGCAGCAAGTTGGTAGGCTAGAACTATGCAATCTACAGATTTGCGTAGCTAAATCAGTCGTGACAACCTGCATGAATGCTGTATTTCGCAGGCTTAATTACCAGTTTTCATCGAGATGCAATCACGAAAAGAGGGATCTATAAACTGATCGGATTTATACTGTAAATGACTGGCTAGCAGTCGTTAGCTTCAAAGCTACTGTACTGTTATGTTGTGTAATGTTATTGTGCTCTGGAGCCAGAGTTAGCTCCGAGCCAAGCTGTCCACAAGGTTTATTTTAGAGTTGTATTACCTGTCAGCCTGCTCCCTGCTCTCGCATTCACTATAACGGATGCGGCAAGCACGGGTCCAAAACTTTAATCAATCGTTTTGCTCTATTTCGTCTCGGGTCTGTAGTGCTGGCAGAGGGCTAGCCAACTAGCAGGTAGCGGGTCTCCCGGCTAGTAGGGGAGCTGTGTGTTCCACGTCCCCACTGTGCTGAAGCTCAGCTCCATCAACGTGGCACAAGCGCTCCCTCCCCCCTGAGCCAAACACTTCCGGTAGCGCAAGTGCGCCGTCGCCCGCCCCTCTCCAAGTGCAAGTGGTTCTTTTTGCTCCGACTCTGGAACAGAGTAGCATCCAACTGCAGTTTGCAGAAGTGGGCAGGTCTGGATTTCTGAGATCCCGCCCCTCCCATTTTGGATCTCGCCCCTCCTATTTTTCCTATTATAGTAGTCTGTACAGTCCCACACCATCCCGACGTCACCCTATTTGAGAATTTGCGCCAAATGTCTTCTCCGGCGAATGCATAGTCTAGTAGGCCTACACTATTCTATGCACACACAGCTTGTATCGTGTCTCGTCGTTTGGAGTGCTAAATAAATGTATTTACTAAACACTGGACATAGAATCATTCATCAATCGTAGTAGGACAATAATATGGACAATAATAATGCCTATGTAGGCTAATTGCAGTGTGAAGTGGTTTGTATTTTGTCTCGTCGTTTGTTAAGTAAATATATTTACTAAACACTGGACATAAAATCATTCGTCAATCATAATGCATCATATTTGAGAAATGGACCCAAATTATCTGGCGAATGAAGTAGGCTTAGGTTCTATGCACACAGCTTGTTATCGTGTCTCGTCGTTTGAAGTGTTAAGTAGCCTAAATATATTTAGACCTACTAAACACTGGACATAGAATCATCCATCAATAGCGAATGCGTTACCCTAGGGAGATTGTGTCTCGTCGTTTGGAGTGTTACGTAAATAGGCCTACATTTACTAAACACTGGGCATAGAATCATTCATCAATAATAGTGAATGCGTAGTTGGCTACACTGTATTCTATGCACACAGCTTGTATCATGTCTCGTCGTTTGGAGTGATAATTAAATATATTTAGCCTACTAAATATATTTCTTTTTCAATTTCCACGTTCCAATTGCATGAGTGTTTATTTCCATTTACATAGAATAATTTGTCCTTGACCTTACTTTCTCTTTCATAGTAAAGGAGAAGATTGAAACGGTCTCTGCAACTGCGTTCCATTGATTTAATGATAATGTTAAGCGCTGTTAAGCGGTTAAAAACAAAAGGTTAATGCTAAATGTGTCAGGGTGTCAGTTTGGAAGCGGGGCAGATGCACGAAGGATAGGCCTACCAAAGGCTACTGCAATGGCCTGCTCAGAGTCCAGTCCCAAATCCTAAAGAGATTGTGGCGACAGCATCCAGGCTTTGGGACTTTGAAGACTGTGCTCATGCTTTTCAATGATGGGTAGGCCTATGTTTAATTTCGAGCGGATCACACATGGAGTAATTCGCCACTGCACAGGCGTTTTACTGCCTACTTTAGTTTTCTTGTAGTAGCCTAGCCTACCCATCTTTCGAATTTTAGAAACTGGCACCAAATATCTGGTCTTCAAACTAAGATACTAAGAAGAGACACTTAATAGGCCTATTAATTCAAATTAGACCCATGCGTTAACAAATACTAGGCCTACATGTAGCTTATATTAGATAATAATAATAATAATAATAATAATTTCCCTCGGGTCCGGATTAATAAAGCTCCCCGCTCGTGTTTCCTACACTCACCAAACCATTATACATTAGTGGAGTAGAGAGAGTGGATCTACGATTTTATTTGTGAAAACTCTGCGTCTCTGCTCTGCACGGTGCAGTGACTTCCAGAGCTATTTTTCTTCCCATGTAGAAGCTTAGCGCTGCCGCTGAATGACAAGGGGGAGGCACTCGATGTGCTCAGGGGGGAGGAGGAAGATGTGCTTAGGGGGGAGGAGGGAGATGTGATCCAGACCTGCCCCCCGCCCTGCACACTGCAGTTGAACATACTTGCTGGAACACGGCGTTCTCGATTCTAGATGGCTTTTGCGAGCCATCATATATGTCCTCTGGTTGCATGCACGCACGCCATGCCCCACGAACTTCTGGCAAAATAGTGAAATACTTGCTTTCAGTTTTTTTCTTGGGTAGCCGAAATGCAATGACGGGTTAACAATCTAACCAATTTGGTTTTGAGACAATAATAGAAAAATCTCAACCTATCTCAATGATAAACTTTATTGAAGAAACTGGGGTAGCTGACGACACAATAGTTGAGTCTAGATAAGTTAACTATATCTTGACTGTCTGCTGCGTCAGGAAGGTGCTTGGCGCGCAATGTGCTGCTAACATAGATGGAATAAATCCATTGAACTTTCCTTCATAGAAAATTCACTTGGCAAATTGAGTTTTGAAGTCATCATTCATGTATACAGCGACACGCTGTGGACATCTAGGACACAAAATCTGCGCAAGGGCCAGCGGTGTGTGGTGTGCGCACTGCGCACGCATAGGGCTAATAATCATCAATAAAGGCCCATGCCTACATTTGATATGAGTATATCATCATCATCATCACCGTCATCGTCATCATCATCATCATAACAAATTCTGCACGGCAAAGCAATAAGCTAATCAATTCTGCCCTATCAGCTGAATTAACCAGTAGGCCAACTCCAACTTATGTTCTTCACTTAATGACAGTGAAATGGCTAGTTGTCTGCTGTTGTTGTATAACCTTTCGGACATTTTTGGGAATAAATAAAAAAAATAAAAAAAATAAATGTAAACAATGACCAAGATCTCGGAAAAGGCTGAAGAAGAAGAAAAAAAACTCAGGTACTGGCAAGTCCAGGGAAATGTGAGCATTACAACTGCATGTTGAAATTGACTGAACTGGTCCTTTAAGTCTATTAGGCTACGAGTATTTGTGTCATAATGAGTTTGTGGTGTTTAGGAGTTGCTGTAGGTGGTGTTCTCTTCAACCAACAGGTGGTGGAAGAGTTCAACATTAGGCAGGCTACTGCCATCAGAAAAGAGGATCACATTTTCATGTTAATGCCTGCTAAGTCACATTCACACTGGTCAAAAGTCTGCTTAAGTGATGAGGAAATAATAGTCTGGTCTTATACGTAGATCTATTAATTTCACTCATAATGTGGAAGGATTTTTTTATTCATTAATTTATTGCTTTTATCCATTTATCTTTTACTCTTAGGTGTCTCTGGCAAGAAAGTTTGAGAACCACTGATCTAGCCAAAGGGAAATTGTGCTTTATGCTCAAGCCTTTCAACCTCAATGGTGTAAAAAGTGTTAAGTCTCAAGGTTAGCCTTAGTTTAATTTAGAGTTAGTCAAAGTTTACTCTTTGCTTTTTGTGGGGTTTTTTTTTTTCGATGACTCTATTCATCCAACAGGTGGTGGAATAGTTTAACATTAGGCTACTGAATGCCAATAGACAAGAAGATGTACAGTAGCCTACATATCATACAAGAGCTTATGCCTGTTCAATCACATTCACATGGGTCAAAGCTCTGCTGACGCAGTGATGAAATAATACACAGTAAATTATGCTGTTTTAATGACAAATAACACTTAGAGAGTTGATTCAACATCTTCTAACATGCATTCGCCGTTTTGTCTGGTCTTTCCATAACTTTGCAGGCCTAATCATTTCATTTATATCATCATTATATATCAAAACCAAATCAACAAACACAAGGCCACACTGCTCACAGTGGTGTAGTCTACGTTGAACGCGCGTATACGGAGTATACCCACTTCTACATTTCAGGGATTTCAGTATACCCACTTAAAATTGATTGATCCATTGTTTTGAATAGCACAAATATACAGCATACCCACTTCAAAAAATGCTCAAATATACAGTATACCCACCATAAAAAAGTAGACTACACCACTGACTGTACAGTAATGTAGGCCAACAATTTTCACTTTCACTTAAGTTCTAATGAACGGTAGGGGATATAGGCTAATGGTCTATGACATCCGTTACAAAAAGAAAAAACAATTTACTAATGTAGCCAGAAAAATAATATTTATTTTGTTTGTCTTTGAGATGAAGAGACAAGCTTACAGGTGGTTGACCTTTCCAGTGAGGAAATTACTCCGAAACAAATCAACAGCTGAGATCAGATGACGGTCACAGAGAGACCAAAACAGGTTGCAATCAAATAGTGCATGCATGTTAATCTCTGGAAAGCTCTTAATACATCCGCAATCCCGCTGATTGCAAATGCACACTTGTGATTTTATTCAGGTATTTTTTATTCTTTTATATTAGGTTGCTATTGTTCTTTTTTTGCATTTATTTATTCATAAATAAGGAGGAACCTAAAAGGTCCCAGAGGAACCTATGGGATAAATAATTTAGTTCTTGGAAGAACGCAGGAGCTTTCTTGAAGGTTCCTCAGGCAACCCAAGAACCCAATGGTTCTTTGAGCAACCTTCATATTGCCACCAGGGAAAACCCTAAAGGTTCTCTGAAAAACCTAGGGTGTTCCTCCCAGATCTTTTTAATTCTTCAGAGAACTATTATTAGCCTAACTTGGCGTGTTATCACTATTGTGTTACAAAAGAACTACCATGTTGAAATTGGGGAAATATTTATATTGGCGCCTATGAGAGTACTGAATGAGCCAATCAGCTGCTGGGTGAGATTTTCAATAGATGGGCGGCGTTATAGCTCTTCTTCCTCCTGTCATTCTCAGCTGATGTCATAGGTTAAGTTTAACGTGAGTGGCTGACGAGGCACACCCGTTAAGATGAGGACAGGTTGTTTATCCAATCACATGCAAGGATGAAGGACAAAGGCAAAATATACCAGCTGGCGAGAGCCAGGTTAAGTCAGACATTCAGTGACCACAAAAAGGAGTGGATTTTCCCTTGGTTTAGTAGCCTACACTACAGTCAAAGAGGGTGGAGTAATAAAGAGGCTTTGAAACCCGCCCACCCAATGCAAAAGTGTGTGCTCAAGTTGGGTCTCCTAAGGGGGCGTTGTCCCCTCCTTCTTCTTCTATTTTTGAGGTGTTTGCACGAGAAGTG
>NC_085867.1:2731255-2743755 GCF_034702125.1 Engraulis encrasicolus
CACACACACACACACACACACACACACACACACACACACACACACACACACACGTATGCAAACGCACAAACACACGCACGAACGCACGCGCACACACACACACACACACACACACACACACACACACACACACACACACGTATGCAAACGCACAAACACACGCACGAACGCACGCGCACACACACACACACACACACACACACACACACACACACACACACACACACACACACACACACACGTATGCAAACACACACACACACACACACACACACACACACACACACACACACACACACACACACGTATGCACGCACACACACACACATACACACACACACACACACACACACACACACACACACACACACACACACACACACACACACACACACACACACACACACACACACACACACACACACAGAAATTTGAAGATATGCCACACCTAACATCAAGCATAAATTAAGAGCATTATATTACATAATCAGAGAGTAGAGATTGAGAAATACAATAGCAACACATTCCAATGTGAATAAGTCAGCCAATACAACATGGGACGGGAGAACCTGCACTGCGGTGGGCACTCCGTTCAAAACACCCAAGGTCACTTTACATAATACCAGTGTCAGTGTGTGTAGGCGTGTGCTTGTGGACACTAGAAGTCAAAGGCCTCCAAAAAGAGATGGGTTTTAAGCTGCTGTTTAAAGATGACCAGTCAAGAGGCCTTTTGAATGTGGCTGGGTAGGTTATTTCAGAGGAGTGGGGCACCCACATGAAAGGCTCTGTCACTGGTGGCCTTGAGACTAGTGCGGGGGGATGACCAGCTCGCCCTTTGAGGGGCGTAGGCAGAAATAACTAGACTGCCTGTGCAGTCGCCTTCGACTGCTTAAGGTATATCCCCAAAACGCGACGCTTCCAGTCCCCCATCATTCCTACCACTCCCGTCCACCATTTCGTAAACGTATATGATACATACTGTACAGACGTGACATGACGTGCATAGGCTTAAAACCAAACGACTATTGTGAAAATGAAGCAAAAAATGGGGCAAATGGTAATACTGTTTTAATGGTTCAGTGGATATACCACATTAGGTACAGTGTAATAACCAGTGTAACAATATTTAATACAATGTAATTTTTTTACTTACATCATGTGTTTGTGCGTAAGTGGTATTACATGGTATTGCATATTGTTACACTGGTATGACACTATATTACATGGTATTGCATACTGTTACACTCGTTATTACACTGTACCTGATATTGCATATTGTTACACTGGTATTACACTAGTATTACATGGTATTAAATATTGTTACATTGGTTATTACACTGTACCTAATATGGTAGATTCACTGAAATGGTGAACCATTAAAATAAGGTGTTACCGGGCAAATCAATCCACCCAGTCAGAAGTTATGGGCCAAATGAAAATTCCGCCATTTTGAAAGTGTTGTCTTCCAAACTCGAATCAGTTCATGAACCTACTCTAGAGCATTCACACACAAAATCTGGGACAAATCCATCCACCCGGTCAGTAGTTATGGACCAAACAAAAATTCGGCCATCTTGAATTCAGCCATCTTGAAAGTGTTGACCTCCAAACTCGAATCAGTTCATGAACCTGCCCTAGAGCATTCACCCCAAAAATCTGGGACAAATCCAAACATCCGTTCAAAAGTTATCGCGTTAACACGAAAGACCTTACGCGGCGGCGGACGCGGCGGCGGCGGCGGCGGCGGACGTGGCGGCGGCGGCGCACGCAAAACCATTACATCCCCGACGCTCCGCGTTTCGGGGATATAATAAAACAGGTGGGCCCAGAAAAAATCGGACGGGCCCAACCCAAAAGTGTGTAGGTAGATATTATAATACTGCGCTAAAAAATTATACTTTAAAATTGAAATCATAGAAATCACAGAAGATGAACCAGACTTTTGACAAAATGATTAGTAATCGCTCAGTGCTATGCCATTAATTATAGTTCAATGAGGCAACAGTTGACTGTCAAGTGTGAATGGGGCGTGCCTGGATGTCAAGTGGGCAGGCCCAGGCCCACCCATGGCTACGCCTATGGCTTGGAGGAGGACCGCAGCTTGAGGGTTATAATAGGAGTGTATGAGGTCGGCAAGGTAGTGGGGTGCTTGACCATCCCTCAATTGACCAATGGAACATGATGGGGCGATCTGATCTATGAGTATGAGCAGGGCCGGATTAATGCACAGGATAGATATGGCTGCAGCCTAGGGGCCCCCACCGGCCCGGGCCCCCCCGATTTGTTGGGGAAATTGCAGAATCATAACAAGATGCAATATTGAAAATGCATCTGTCATGTTGAGTAGACAGTTGACATGTTGTCTCTAATTAAAAATTTGTACCTATGTCAATTTCGGTCCATGTCAATTTCACTCAAAATTCGTCAACTTGTAGCCTAGGGGCCCCAGGCCATCTTAATCCGGCCCTGAGTATGAGTACACAGAGGTACTAAATAGCCGAATTGGCCTCCGACATACATACATATCTCAACTCCTCACTTCCTGGAACAAAACCGTATCTTTCCTCTACTCTACATACAGAGTTGTGTCCATGGCAACGCAACACGTAATAGATCACTATACAGGGCCGACAATATAGGGCTTAATTATCTGCAAAGGGGGATGGGGGAGGGGCGTATTTCCCATAACTATATTTAAATTAGAGATGCACCGGGTCCAAGATCCGGTTCCGGATCTGGCAGGATAATAGGGTTTTTCACAGGATCCGGGTCCGGCAGAATCTTAAGCAGTGGATCCGGTATCCGGTAGGATCCTAAAAATCAGGATCTGGTGCATCTCTAGCCTAGACTTTTCAGTCAGTCTTTCACAACCCCAATCGCTGCATGGAGTGAAAGCCCTTTGGAAGCGGCCGTTGCAGGCAGTGTGGCAGTAAGCCAATGAGTCTGAACATTTTTTTTGAGCCAACGTAATAAAAATGGCCCATATGTACGAGTAGGCTATGTGTTTCAACACTTTCATAGGATCCGGTATCCGGTTCCGGATCCGGCAGGACCTTAAGCAGTGGATCCGGTATCCGGCAGGATCCTACAAATCAGGATCCGGTGCATCTCTAATTTATATGAAGGGGAGATAAACAGCACAGAGAAGGAAGATGAGAGCAATTCGGGAATAATTACAATGTGTTACAAGCAATACAGGGTACAGAAATATAAAGTATGTGTGTGGGGTGGGGGGACACAGCTTGTGTGTAGGTATGACAAAGTAAAGGGATTTATTTCTGAAAGCCACAAGTGAAAGCAAACTCCAACTCCCATTGTCATTGTGATACAGCACACAACAAAATTGCAATTATGCTTCACTCGTGCAAGCTTGGGGGCAGCCCCCAATGGTGTCTGAAAGGGAGCAGTGCGGTGGGACGATACCTTGCTCAGGGTACCTTATTCATGAAGGAGGATGGGGGAGAGCAATGGTTAATTACTGCCCCCACCAACCTGGCGGGTCGGGAGTCGAACCGGCAACCTATGGGCTACAAGTCTGACAACCTAACTGCTTGCCCATGACTGCCCTGAGCATTTCTTGCATGCTCAATAAAGTGAGAAGGGTAGTCATGGGTGAGCGGTTAGGGCGTCAGACTTGCATCCCAGAGGTTGCTGGTTCGACTCCCGACCCGCCAGGTTGGTGGGGGGAGTAATCAACCAGTGCTCTCCCCCATCCTCCTCCATGACTGAGGTACCCTGAGCATGGTACCGTCCCACCGCACTGCTCCCCATGGGGTGCCACTGAGGGCTGCCCCCTTGCACGGGTGAGGCATAAATGCAATTTCGTTGTGTGCAGTGTGCAGTGTTCACTTGTGTGCTGTGTCACAATGACAAATGGGAGTTGGAGTTTCCCAATGGACTTTCACTCTCACTTTCACAATTTACTCCTCCTCAGTAAAGTACTGGAAAGAGCTCTAGCTACAAGACCACATGACGCACCACAACCTTCATGAACCCCCTCAATCAGGCTTCAGAGCCCACCACAGTACAGAGACAGTTCTCATCAAATTCACCAACAACCTCTTAATAGCCACGATAAAGGACTCATCACCCTTCTCATTCTCCTCGACCTCTCTGCAGCCTTTGACGCTGTCTCCCATGCCATCCTCCTTAAGGTCAGATTAGACTTCTGCAACTGCGCTCGTCAAAACTTACGTGGGAGTGGCCACGAACCAACATTGTATTCATGCATCTGCGAGTTCTGCGAGGTCTGAGGCCTTTTTCCATCTCAAGAACATCTCCAGACTCCGGCCCTCACTCTTCGACTGAAACACTTATCCATGCATTCATTACTTCCCGCCTGGAACGTAACTGCAATGGGGTACTGTATGACCTACCCAACAAAGGCTTGGACCGACTACAGTTTGTTCAGAATTCAGCTGCCAGAATTATATCTCACACAAAGCGGTGGCAACACATCACTCCCACACTCAGACAGCTTCACTGGCTCCCAGTGAAGTCCTGTATTGAGTACAAAATTCACCTGTTGACATACAAATCACTTCACTCTCTTGCTCCTCAGTACCTCTTTGAACTCCTCCAACCCCACTCCCAGTCCAGGTCTCTGCGGTCTTCTGAAAAGGACAATCTTATCATCCCCCGAGCCAGACTTCGTACTGTTGGTGACAGAGCTTTCTGTGTTGCTGCCCCCACACTCTGGAACAGTCTACCTCCCAACATAGGCCCCCACACTGGCTACGTTCAAGAAGCACCTTAAATCCCATCTATTCACAGAGGCATATGGACTTTAACTTCACTGTCCCCCCCCCCCCCTCCCCAATGTAAAGCGACCTTGGGTTCCTTGAAAGGCGCTATATAAAATCAAGTTGTTATTATTATTATTATTATTATTATTATTATTATTATTATTATTATTATCTATATTCTCCTCACCCTTGATAGTTAAACACACAAAATATGTAGGCCTCCCGTGTGGGTGGAAAAGACAGCAGTATATACTAGCAGTGGGAGGAGTGATTCCTGTAAAAAGAACCCAAAACACTAAGGCTTGTGAGTTTAGAGAAAAACACAAGAACAGGTCGAGGCAAAAAAATGACTAAGGGCTTTAGAAACAAATTATTGTGTGAAATTTGGGCCTATCTGACTTCCCACACATTCCAAAAGAGTGCAGTGGGAAAAACGTGATGCGTGTGTGTGTGTGTGTGTGTATGTGTGTGTGCGTACTCGAGTGTGTGTGTGTGTGTGTTTGTGTGTGTGTGTGTGTGTGTGTGCGCGTGCTCGAGTGTGTGTGTGTTTCTGTGTGTGTGTGTGTGTGTGTGTGTGTGTGTGTGTGTGTGTGTGTGTGTGTGTGTGTGTGTGTGTGTGTGTGTGTGTGTGTGTGTGTGTGTGACAGAGAGAGACAGAGAGACAGAAAGACAGAGTGAGAGAGAGGAATCTGAAGATACGCCACATCCAAGATTAGACGTGAATGAAAATGGTGACATAACACAAGACAATGGGATTGGCAACATCTATGTTAACAAATCTCTCTGTTACTGTGGCAACTTGGAGTCTTGCTGCAGGGCATTAGATGTGGGGTAAAGGGTGGTTTATGCCTCGAGATCAGCGTCACTGCATCATGATGCAGTGAGCCGCGCAGTTAACGTAGTGAAGCCCCCCCCATCACGCAGGTACTCTGGGGCACCTCCCCAAAATTGTGTCTCGACGCAGGGAGCGACGGCGTGAAAGGGCGAAAATAGGTCTCTGATTGGTCCTCTCGACCAGCCTGCTCTGTCCTCGAGTCGAGAACAAGCGCTACTTCCTTGTTCTAATCTTCGTCGGTCTACGGACTGTGAGCTCTTCATTAAATAAGTTGCCCGTGCTTTGTTGTTTGATTTATTTACACGAACCGAAGACAACACATGCGCTTGCAAGTTACGACGCTGAAGTTATTTGGACAGTTGAACAGTGGTTCCGAGGTCGAGGAAACATTCCCGCTTCGTCCCTCGGACAAATGAGCCACTTCTTTGTTCCAAACTACTACTGTGGCTGCCAGTGCGATCAAACATGCACGTGATATAAAGATTTAATGTTTCATTTTCATTCTCGTCGAGTCTGTGATGCTAAAAAACAACCGACACGTCTAGTTTACTCTTTGTATTGAAGGCAGTTCAGCGTGGAATGACATCGCGCAGACCGTGCTTCAAAACAGGGCATAAACAAGAATTAACTGCATCATGGCTGCGTCAAGCTCACTCTGTGGCACAAGTAGGAAGCATAACTGAGCCTTTAAGGGTGGTTTATGCCTCGAGATCAGCGTCACTGCATCATGATGCAGTGAGCCGCGCAGTTAACGGAGTGAAGCCCCCCCCCATCACGCAGGTACTCTGGGGCACCTCCCCGAAATTGTGTCTCGACGCAGGGAGCGACGGCGTGAAAGGGCGAAAATAGGTCTCTGATTGGTCCTCTCGACCAGCCTGCTCTGTCCTGGAGTCGAGAACAAGCGCTACATCCTTGTTCTAACCTTCGTCGGTCTACGGACTGTGAGCTCTTCATTAAATAAGTTGCCCGTGCTTTGTTGTTTGATTTATTTACACGAACCAAAGACAACACATGCGCTTGCAAGTTACGACGCTGAAGTTATTTGGACAGTTGAACAGTGGTTCCGAGGTCGAGGAAACATTCCGCTTCGTCCTCGACAAATGAGCCACTTCTTTGTTCCAAACTACCACTGTGGCTGCCAGTGCGATCAAACATGCACGTGATATAAAGATTTAATGTTTCATTTTCATTCTCGTCGAGTCTGTGATGCTAAAAAAACAACCGACACGTCTAGTTTACTCTTTGTATTGAAGGCAGTTTCAGCGTGGAATGACATCGCGCAGACCGTGCTTCAAAACAGGGCATATAAACAAGAATTAACTGCATCATGGCTGCGACAAGCTCACTCTGTGGCACAAGTAGGAAGCATAACTGAGCCTTAAAGGGTGGTTTATGCCTCGAGATCAGCGTCACTGCATCATGATGCAGTGAGCCGCGCAGTTAACGTAGTGAAGCCCCCCCCATCACGCAGGTACTCTGGGGCACCTCCCCAAAATTGTGTCTCGACGCAGGGAGCGACGGCGTGAAAGGGCGAAAATAGGTCTCTGGATTGGTCCTCTCGACCAGCCTGCTCTGTCCTCGAGTCGAGAACAAGCGCTACTTCCTTGTTCTAATCTTCGTCGGTCTACGGACTGTGAGCTCTTCATTAAATAAGTTGCCCGTGCTTTGTTGTTTGATTTATTTACACGAACCGAAGACAACACATGCGCTTGCAAGTTACGACGCTGAAGTTATTTGGACAGTTGAACAGTGGTTCCGAGGTCGAGGAAACATTCCGCTTCGTCCTCGACAAATGAGCCACTTCTTTGTTCCAAACTACCACTGTGGCTGCCAGTGCGATCAAACATGCACGTGATATAAAGATTTAATGTTTCATTTTCATTCTCGTCGAGTCTGTGATGCTAAAAAACAACCGACACGTCTAGTTTACTCTTTGTATTGAAGGCAGTTTCAGCGTGGAATGACATCGCGCAGACCGTGCTTCAAAACAGGGCATAAACCAAAATTAACTGCATCATGGCTGCGACAAGCTCACTCTGTGGCACAAGTAGGAAGCATAACTGAGCCTTTATACCACTACTTTTTACATTTGCGTGTGCACGCACACACACACACACACACACACACACACACACACACACACACACACACACACACACACACACACACACACACACCCACACGCACACACACACGTATGCAAACGCACAAACACGCACGAACGCACACGCACACACACGCACAAACACACACACACACACACACACACACACACACACACACACACACACACACACACACACACACACACACACACACACACACACACACACACACACACACACACACACACACACACACACACACACACCCCTCAGGGCCAAATACCTGTTAGGCATAGACCTAAATAGGATTCCCTCCATAACTGACCTATCACTTTTTTTCATTTTTTCACAACTCCACTATGACCAAAACACACAGTGCACAACCGAATGGAGACTGAGATCGAAAGACAACCAAGACAACCAAAACCGGAGTGGGAGGTGTGATGTAAAAAACTAAACAGCAGCCAGGTTTGCGGATTTAGGGAATAACAAAAGAACAGGTTCAGGCCCCAAAAATGGAAAAGGGGTGTAGAATCACATGCTTGTCTTGTTGCTTCCCACACATTCTTCCAGTGTAACTGGGCAGTTGTGAAAAAAACATGAATCACTCACTTGAATGCTTTTGTCCGTGTGTGTGTGTGTGTGTGTGTGTGTGTGTGTGTGTGTGTGTGTGTGTGTGTGTGTGTGTGTGTACGTGTGTGTGCATGCGAGCGTGCGTGCGTGCGTGTGTGTGTGTGTGTGTGCGCGAGAGAGAGAGAGAGAGAGAGAGAGAGAGAGAGAGAGAGAGAGAGAGAGAGAGAGAGAGAGAGAGAGAGAGAGAGAGAGACGCAGATAAAGATATCTGGAAATATGCCACACCAAACCTCAAGCATAAATTTAGAGCATTATTAGGAAATCAGAGATTGAGAAATACAATAGCAACACATTCCAATGGGAATAAGTCAGCCAATAGAACATGGGACGGGAGGACCTGCACTGGAATGGGCACTCCTGTAACACTAATACTGGAACATGGGGCAATCTCACCTATGAGTACTAAGAGGTACTAAATAGAAGACTGAATTGGCCTCTGACATAATATGTATCTCACCTCCGCACTTCCTTGAAAAAAAATGTATCCTCTTCCTCTACATACAGAGTTGTGTCCATTGTAATGCAACACATAATAGATAATAACTTAACAGGGTTCAATATAGAGCTCAATTATCTGCAAAGGGGGAGGGTGAGGGGGTATTTCCATTACATTACATTGCATTTGGTAGATGCTTCATAACCAAAGCGACTTTCAAAAGAGGGCATAATCAAGCCAACATCACAAGCAAATGCAAAGTGCACAGGAAATACACAGAAGAACAAGTGCAGTTGCAAAGAGGGGTTAGGTTGTTTTTTTTTTTAATTAAGAGTACACACAACACTCACACAAACACATACATACACATACAAACACACAAACTAAACTAAACATCATGTCAAGAGTCTGCCCTGGGGCTAAGCCAGCTCAAGCATTAGTCTAGTAGATACTCTCGAAAGAGAAAGGTCTTTAGTTGTTTCTTGAAGGCTGCAAGAGATGTGCTTAGTCTTGATGCCTCTGGGAGACCGTTCCACCACTTGGGTACAACAACGGAGAACAGTCTTGACTGGGAGTACCTAGAGCGACTGGATGGCAGAACCAGACGGCTTGTGCTGCATGAGCGCAGTTCTCTTCCAGTAACATAAGGCGTTAGTAGGTCCTTCAGATAAGCTGGGGCCGTTCCTGTGATGGTTTTGTAGGCAAAGGTCAATGCCTTGTGCCTACAACTATATTTAAATGAAGGAAGATAAACAGCACAGAGAAGGAAGGTGAGAGCAACTCGGGCATAATTGCCATGTGTTACAAGCAATACAGGGTACAGAAATATAAAGTATGTGTGTGGGGTGGGGTGGGGTGGGGGGACACGGACTGTATGACAAAGTAAAGGGGTTATTTCTGAAAGCCGAAAGTAAAAGTCCAACTGCGAAACTCCAAACCCCATTGATAGACCATGGCCTAGTGGTTAGCGAGTTGAACTTTCAATCTAGGGGTTGCAGGTTCAAATCCCCCCTGACCTCTCCCTACATCTCCATCCATGGCTGAAGTGCCCTTGAGCAAGGCACCTAACCCCACATTGCGAAACTGTCAAACTGCATTCCGCAGCACACAGTGCTCACTGCACACAAGAAAATTGCTTTTATGCCTCACACGTGCAAGGTGGCAGCCCCCAATGGTGCCTGAAAGGGAGCAGTGCGACGGGACGGTACCATGCACCTCATTCATGCACTGTAAAAGATTGTCGTGATTTCACATTAGAATTCTACATCAAGAAGATGTATATACCAGTTTACTATTCACTGTTGTAATGTGCAATGCATTGTGGGATATCATATAGAGTACAATTCACAATTGTAAATGTACAGCAGCACATAATACTTTTTACATCATACTGTTGTA
This sequence comes from Engraulis encrasicolus, assembly GCF_034702125.1. Taxonomy (NCBI): domain Eukaryota; kingdom Metazoa; phylum Chordata; class Actinopteri; order Clupeiformes; family Engraulidae; genus Engraulis; species Engraulis encrasicolus. The sequence goes on from NC_085867.1 coordinate 2,741,408, forward strand.
AAGATCTGTTTTGTCAGGGCTGCTGTCCTAATGCAAATGTATGCAAAGCCACATGCAGAAATTATGGAGCTCAGGTCACATTCTGATTGGATGCTTTTAAAACATGCATACAGGCCTGATAGAGGTGGAGAGGATTTGAACTGATTTGAACTCTTCAATCGCACACACCTGGTCATGAGCAAGGAGGTAGACATAGGAGGGTTTACAGACATCATCGGAGCGTAGTACGGAATGATAGCAAGGGGAGTCCAATTTTCTTCTTCCATGGTCAAATTGGAAGCATGGTAAAGTGTGGAACAGGTCATAGGATACAATAGTGAATGTTTGTCACCTGTCCTTAATTATCCCCCACAATTAATGCTGACCGACAGCTGCAGTAAATTTGGCCACAAACTGAGCACTGACAACCGGATATTCTCTTTCGACCAAATTTGTGGAGTACAAATTTTGTCCATCATGGCATCGCACACACTGACCATGTGCACCATGTCATTAAGCATAAATGTATTAGTTCTATGGCATTAAAGCAACACCTTGTACTACGAAGACAATAGGAGCCAATTTGGATTGGAGCCAATGTTGGTCCCCTAGGGGAAATTCTTTCTCTGCATTTATCCCATTTGGGCAAGTGAATCACATTGAAGTACACACGCTAGTCCGTAGCAGTGGGCTACCTGCTGAGTGGCGCCCGGGAGCTGTATGGGGGTTAGGTGCCTTGCTCAAGGGCACTTCAGCTGCGGTCCGGTCGGGCATTGAATCGGGAACCCTTGGGTTGCCAACCCAGTGCTCTAACCACTGAGCCACGACTGCCCCCAACTACTACACTGTGGCCAATGCATTTTCCATTGAGTGATACTGCTTACCCAATCTACCTTCTTTGGTCATGAGCCAGCTGATTGTAAATGACGTCCAGGTGCGCTAATTTCAGCTCAGTGCAATTCAAAACGGGCTTCTCTCTGCTAAAAGGGCATGGGAGAAACCAATGATGGCATAAACGATGCTCAGGTGTGGCAGCCCCCCTGTGGTTCAATTTGGCTTTTTGATGGCTTCGGCAACAGAATATATCTCAAAATCCCATGAGAAGGAATGGAATGGCCCAGGACCATTATTTTCAAAGACTGTATGTTGTGAAGTTTCCAGTGTTTGCGTTGGAAGAACACAACAATTAGCTGGCAACTTGTTGCTAGCAATTTGGTGTAATTTTACAACAATTAGCTGGCAACTTTTTATTGCCAGCAATTTGCTTTAATTTTACTTCAATGAGCTGGCAACTTTTCACCAGCAGTTTAATTTAATTTCACACCAATGAGCTGGCAACTTTTTTGCCAGCAAATTTGTTGTAATTTTACAACAATTAGCTGGCAACTTTTTATTGCATGCAATTTGCTTTAATTTTACTTCAATGAGCTGGCAACTTTTCACCAGCAATTTAATTTAATTTCACACCAATGAGCTGGCAACTTTTTTTGCCAGCAATTTGCTTTAATTTTACTTCAATGAGCTGGCAACTTTTCACCAGCAATTTACACAAACATTGCCAGCAATTTTTGCCAGCAAAATTGTTGTAATTTTACAACAATTAGCTGGTAACTTTTCACCAGCACTTCAACTCAACTTCACCTTACTGGTGCAATGTGCAATTAATGAAGATTGGCCAACAGGCTGGCCCACTTGAGCCATGAAACTTCCCACACATTAAAAGGACAGGTGTTTCAGTTATTTTGTCCAACCACTGTGTAGACAATTCCACATATATATGGAATGTTTACTTATAAACATGGATCAGAATGAAAACTTTTTGGAACTGAAGTTTTAAACACTATCTTAGAAGGAGCCCAGTCTGTTTTTAAACTGTAGTTCTAGAGCAGGAGCATCAATGAATGGAACATTCTAGGAACTTGTTAGCTTTTTGATACAGATCTCTCTTGTTACTCTGTTGTCACACTCTATACCTAACCAATCTGTCAATTAGTGCCTTGCCTCACTTTATTACTAATCACTTTCATGCCGTGATTCAATGATTGCCAGCACCTGCCCAATGCCTGATTACTCTGGTCACATGGTTCACTTGCCCCACTATATAAACCTGGACTGTCACACTGCTTTGGTTGCTTGTCTGAATGGCACAGCATAGCGCCTGACTCACTGGCGCTCACTGGTACTGGCAATCAATTGATTAGCCGACTAGATGAGTGGTTGGTTTGTTGACAGGGTGGCTGACAGCATAGTGCCAGTTGACCAGCTAGCTGCCTGGCAGGTTGACTGACAGCCTGTCCGCCTGGTCAGTTGACTGGCTTGCTGCCTTGCTTGTTGACTGGCCAGCTGCCTGTCCGGTTGACTGGCTGCCT